>NW_025371922.1:0-7095 GCF_016433145.1 Gracilinanus agilis | reverse complement strand
AAAAAAAAAAAAAAAACCTACCTGTGACTATCCTTTTCTGCTCCAGGCTTTATCACTATACAAACTGGTTTAACTGGATTCAACAAAACTTAATTGGATTGAAACAAATTGAATTTGTTTTATTAGAAGAGGTACTTGCGCTTTGTGATATTACGCATGTCATTTCAACTTTCTCACACTCAATTTATTTAAAAATGAGATTTGGGATTAGATCATTTCAAAGCAGCTTCTGGTTCTAATATGTTTAAGACTTTATGGTAACAAATATCATAGATATTTTTTTTCACCTTTTTGCTTACTGTTTGTCATTCTATTGACCTGGCATTATAATAATATTTCCTCACATCACAGGTAATATCAACAAATTGGAATTAAAATAGCACTAATTCTGACAGATTGTGTCTTCAAATTTGATTAAATTCTGTGCAGTGTTTAAAAAACCCTTAAATGTTATATAAAGGTGAGTTGTTATTTTTACCTATAAAGAGCTTGACATTTCTTTGGATCTCCCAAATGTCCTGTAAATGAATGGCTAATTTCCTTGATTATTGTTACTGAATAACAATGTCTTGAAACTGTACCACAAAGCCTCCATTTGTATTACCATCCACCCACTCCCCACCACCTGGCTCCCACCTCTAAGGAAATCTAATAAAGCATAGTGGATAGAAGGTTGGTCTAGCTCTCTAGGAGATAGCAGATGCTGAGATTCAAAAACTATCACTGACATTGATTTGCTATGTGACTGTGGTCACATAGTCATTAATTGTCTCTGAACCTAAATTCCTTTTATCTAAAATGGTATGATACTTTTAGTACTTATGTTTGAAAGGAAACATGGAATGAGGTTTAGACCTTAGTTGAAATCATATCTCTGCTACTTACTACAATAGTATTACTATTGTAGGCAAATTACTATACCTCTCAGACCTCAGCTTTCTCAACTATAAAAATTGGAAGTTGAACTAGATTACCTATAAAGTCCCTTTCAGCTAAAGATCTAGCAAAGACTCTCTTTTCTGATTTTGCTTACCTCATTAGGTTGCCAACAGGATTACATGAGATAAATGTGTCAAATATTTTGCAAATATATATGTATATAAACATACATATATTATGTATGTATACTTTACAAATGTCAGTTATTAACTCCACTATGAATCTTTCCATGACTCCCTTATCTTAAAGTGATTTCTCCCTAATTAAATTTTCTAGAGCTCTTGCCTTGATCTTTTATCTTATATTTATTTGTATACATTTCTCCCAAATACCCCACCTTGCAACTCAATTATAAAAACTTTGAAAGCAAAGATTATATCTTTCACAATAAATCTAGTAGTTGGCAATAATAGAGGTCAATAGTCCCTCAGTAACCAAAGAATAGCCTTTTTATACAATTTAATGGTTAGATAAGGTCTAGAAATGCCCTCAAACTAAGATTGTGATAGGTTCTTAATTATACTGATCACCTGAACATGAGTCTTCATTCATCATGGTGACTAGAAAACCCAAATTAGGCCAACATCCTCTTGGAAGAACCAATGCCACAGTGCCCTCCCAGACCACAGACTTTACAGATTTCATGGTTTATAAAGGAGGACATAGGTTTAGTCAGCATTCTGTAACAATCTACAGAAGATTCCTTATCTACCATTATCTGTACCAAGGGAGTCCAATACTAGGCAAACATCTTGAGATCAGGTTAACCCTTCTTCCATCTATCTTTCAACTGGTATTTTGTTTTGCTCACTAAATGAAAGTTTGTCATTAGATCTACAAAGTAATACTCTAAATATTAAAGCCTTAGAGTGTGGTTACAATGATAAAGTTTAGTTACAATAACTACTATTATGATTAATAAAACTTTTAACTATACATTTCTAATCAATAATCAATTTCATGTTTCATTGTTTAGTGCTGTATCCCCTTTTTGGATCTTGCACATAATAGACAATTGCTGAATTTGGAAACAAACCTACAGGAAGAGAAAAAGTGAATTTGACATGAGAAGAATCATAAAATAGTGAAAAGAGTTAATTCAGGATCAAAGAATGTAGGTTTAAATGTAGGTTCTGCTACTCTACCTAACCTTGAACAGGTTCAGTTATCTGTACCTCCACTGCTTCATTTTTAAAATCAAAGGGGCAAGTTATGTCAGCCTTAAAATCAATGACTACATATGTGCTTGATCTGTGCTACTGTCCTAAGGATAAAAGGGGAAAAATCAAATAGTTTCTGCCTTCAAGAAGAAGAGATAATATGCACACATATGAGTATATAAACAGCAAATATATAAACACAAGAATTATACAGAAATATACATATGTATATGTGTGTGTAAAAATATAAATATAAATTCAAGTAGATTTGGTGGGAATAAAGTGAAGGAAAGGATCAATAAGGGACTCATGCAGGAGGTGGCATTTGAATTGAGCTTTGAAGGAAATTAGGGTTTTAAAGAGATATATGTTCAGCAAAAGTACATTTTAGGCATGGAAGACACCAAGTACAAAGAAGCATGGACAGGAGATGGAACATCAAGTGTAAGCAAGAGAAAGAAAGTTTATTTGGCTGAACTATATAACATTAAGGGGAATAATGTGTAGGAAGCCCAGAAAGATAGGTTCAAGAAAAGTTGTAAAAGGCTTTAAATGTCAGTGTTTGCATTTCATGCTAAAGGCAATAGAGTCATTGGAATTTATTAAGTAGGTTAAAAAGCACCGTTAGAACTGTGCTTTAGGACTATCTAGATGGAACAATGGATAGAGTACCAGACCTGGCATCAGGAAGACTGACTCATTTTCCTGATTTCAAATCTGGCCTCAGATACTTACTAGTCGTGTAATCTTGGGCAACTCACTTAACCCTATTTGCCCCAGTTTCTTCATCTATAAAATGGGCTAGAGATGGAACTGGCAAACCACTCTAGAATCTTTGCCAAGACAATTCCAAATGGGGTAATAAAGAGTCAAGGACTCAGACATGACTAAAATACAACTTAACCAACATTGGGACTAACAATTTGAAGTTGTTTAGAAGATGGTTTAGAGAGGAGAGGAACTCAGAGGTCTGTTGAAGCTCATGTTTCAAGGAAGACTCTCTTCTTCCATCTTCTCAATCTCACTTCCTCTTAAGAAAAGAACATTTTGGATAGTTAAATACTTCTATTGTCAAGGAGAAAACTTTTAAACATGTACCTTCAAAAAATAATGTATTGGCCTTTTATATATTGACTGTAATTGTTTTGCCTAAATGGTGTTGACAATTTATAGTTGTCTTTGGAAAATCATTTTGATAATGATCCAACTATCATGAGATATTCTAGAGTTTTTTTTTTTATTTTATGTCTGCTAAAAAGAAAAGAAAGTTGTTATCCAGGAAAATTTCCAGACTGCCATAAAAGTGAAGATATTGCTGCCAAGAAATATCGGCAATAAAATCTCCTCTAACAGCTTCTTACCTTTATGTATCTGTAAAGTACCCTTTTTTTAAAAGTGGGGAAGGCAATCAATCATTACTTCTAAAGCTAATTGCAAATGTTTAGTACTGATGTTAAATATTATAAAAATATGAAATTAAGTGTGTGGCTTTCTGCAGACCGTCTAGTCTAGGGGAAAGCACATGGGATACAATTGAGATTCACAGGGCCTAAATTCTAGTCCTTTCTAGGGTTAGTTCTTCCTTGATCACTAATCTGCTGTGTAGGATTGAATTTTTTTTAGATCTTTTTATAAAGTTTTATTTAAGACTTTTGTTTTTTATAAAGCTTACACTTCCCTTCCCCCCCAAAACCTCACCTCAATCAAAACCCAAGTCCAACAATTATTTATTAAGTGTTTAATGTGGGCCACACATCGCAATAGACATTGGGGATTCTAGAAACAAAGAATCAAACAATCCTCAATCTCAAAGAGATTATATTCTAGCATTCTAAATTCTCTCAATTGAACCTCTCATGTAACAGAGAAAAAACAGTTTAGCAAAACTAACCAACAAAACAACCAGATGTGACCCTATGAGCAGCATTCAAATTAATCCAATCTATTAAGTATTTATTAAGAGCCTGTTATATGCCATAAACTGTAGTAGGTTCTGGGGATTCAAAGCTAATTTCATACAGTTTACTTTCTACTGAGGAGGAAAAATAGCTACAGAAAAGTCAAGAAAGAACACATCAAAAATAAAGACTAAGTAATTTCATTGGTATGATAAATTCTTAGATATGAAAGAGGAGGAATAAAGAAAGGTTTCAGATCAGAGATGTCACTTGAACTAATCCTTGAAAGCGATTGGGGAATCCAAAAAGGAGAGGTGAGGAAGAAGAGTATTGTTGTGAGGAAGATTAGTTAGTAATTAATTAAGTATTAGGTTGAACCTAGCAGGAAGGGCTGGAGAATTCCAAGATGGAATGAAGGAACAGGAAGTTGCTTCTGCCCTGAGAGAGACCTAATACTTAATTAATTACTAACTAATCTTCCTCACAACAGTATTGAGGCATGGGAGAGTGCCTGGGTGAAGGCATTGTTGTTATTCAGTCATGTCCAACTCTTTGTGACCCCATTTGGGGTTTTCTTGGCAAAAGTACTGGAGAGGTTTGCCATTTCTTTCTCTAAATCATTTTATAGGGTGATTTGCCATTTCCTTCTCCAACTCATTTTATGTATGAGAAAACTGAGTCAGAAGGGTTAAGCCCAACTCTTCCTGACTCCATTTGGAGTTTACTTGACAAAGATACTGGATTAATTTGCCATTTCCTTCTTTTTAATAGATGAGAAAACTGAAGTGAATAGGGTTAAGTGACTTACCCAGAGTCACACAGCTAGTAGTCCCTGTTACTGGATTTGAACTTAGATCTTCCTGCCTCCAGGCTCAGCATTTTACCACTGCCCATGCTATAAAGACATAGATTAAGTCAGTTTGGCTGGGATATAAAATAAAAAAGAACAATGTGAAATCAGTCTGAAAATATAGGCTGAACACAGATTTTAAATAACTATAAATGTCAAAGAGAAGAGGTTATATTTTGTCTTAGACGCAATAGAGAGATCTGAAGCTTCTTGAGTAAAGCTGTAATGTTGGCGGCTCTATCCTATATGTAGGATAGTTTAGAAAAGTGAGGATTGGGAGGAAGGGAGACCAATTAGGAAGCTATTATACCAATCCCAGTAAAAAAGTGATGGAGTTCTGAGCTATAATAATGGCCATGGGAATAGATGTGAGAATTGTTGTGGAGACTGAATTTATAAGACTTGGCAACTAACTAGCAATTGAGAGATTGTTGTTGTTGGTAAATCATTTTTCAGTTGTGATCTCATTTGGGGTTTTCCTGGCAAGAATATAAGAGTGATTTACCATTTCTTTCTCCAAATGAGGGATTAGGAAGAGGGGAAAATCAAGGAAGACTTTGAGTTGATTGAACAGAAGTGACCAAATGGGTGCTAGTGCTCTCAATAGAAGGAAGAATGAAGGATTTCAGGGAAAAGATAGTGAACTTTGTTTTGTAAATGGTGAATTTTAGATATTTAGGATACACAAAGATAAGTGATTGGTTGGATGGATTTGGGAATTCTCTAATGACAGTTGATAATTGGATACATGGATATATTAAGTCAGTTTGACTGGGATATAAAATAAAGAAGAGTAATGTGAAATCAGTCGAAAATATAGATCACGAGGAAGTCAGGGTCCATCCAATGACTGTTTTTCTGTATCTATATTGATCTGGAACATGTCACTCTCCTCTCTGTTTGTTGTAGAATCTCAAGTAGCTTCAATTCAAAGACATATGGCTTGAGAGAGTGGAAGGAAGGAAATCTCTCCCCCCAATTTCAGTGAATATAAATGCAGCAGTTTCCTCTACAATTGTACCTCAATTTTGAAATCTCAAAACCAAATTGCTAAAATTTGCACAGATTTATCTATTCATGTCCTAGAGATCATGACAAATTTATTTACTCAGTCAATGACATTATTCCCTATATGACTCAAATAGAAAGTATCTGTTCTTAATAAAAAGAAGTATTTTTTGTGGTTAAATAAATACTTTTGAATCTAGCCTCAGACACTAACTGTGTGATCCTGGACAAGTCATTAAACTCCATTTGTCTCAGTCTCCTCATCTATAAAATGAACTGGAAGGAAATGGCAACTACTCTAGTATCTTTGCCAAGAATACCCCAAATGGGTCACAAAGAGTCAGACACAACTGAAAAATAACACAACACACACACACACACACACACACACACACACACACACACACACACTCTTACTAGTTATGTGACCCTAAGTAAATCTCTTACTCCTGTTTGCCTTAGTTTCCTCATCTGTAAAATGAGCTGGAGAAGGAAATGGCAAACCACTCCAGTATCTTGACCAAGAAAATTCCAGATGGAGTTGTGAAGAGTCAGATATGACTGAAAACAATTGAATAATGATAGCATTTTGCAATTATATTCTGGGCTTTCAGTAACTACATCAACTGATGTGGCAAAATAAACCTTTCCTAAATTTGCATTATACTCATTCACATTTTGGTCTCCTGATGATGTTTACTGCATTCTGCATCGGTTCATACACATCTCCCTGATGTTTCTCTTAATTTATCATATAAATAATTTCTTAAATGACAGGCTTGTTACAAGACATTTAATAAGTTTTATCTTTTGGGATCTATATTTCTTCATCTATGAAACAAAGGATAAATGCCACCTATCCTATCTACCCAAAAGGGCTTTTGAAGTTTCAAATGAGAGGATCAGAATGAGGTACGGAGAGTACTTTGTTCAAGTATGAATCCCATTTCTGTTGGGTTACCTTAACAGCTCGAGAAATTAACTCAACTGAAATAATACTTTACAGATTGCAAAGTGATTCACAAACATATCTCATTTATGGCACATAATAGTACTATGTAAAATTATGAAAAGTGAGATGAAAAGAACCAAGAGAACATTATATATAGCAAAAATATATAATATAAACAGAAATATTGTTTGAAACTTGTCTGTTCACCTCCAGAAAAAAAGCTGATAAATAGAAATAAGCAAGAAACATATATATATGTATATATATCAGATGTATAAATATATTACA
>NW_025371921.1:0-12864 GCF_016433145.1 Gracilinanus agilis | reverse complement strand
CTTCCTTTTTGAAAAGATATTTTTTATCAATTTCATGTAATCATTTTCCACATAAGTTTTCTGAAGCTATATAATCCAAATTGTCTTCCTCCCTTCCTCTCTTCCCCCTTCTCAGAGATGATAAGCAATTTGATCTGGGTTATACATGTATTATCATGTAAAATATAGTTCTATGTTGTTCATTTTTGTAAGAGAATAATTGTATAAAACCAAAACTTCAAAATAAAAAACAAAAATAAACTAAAGTGAGAAATAGTATGCTTTGATTTGCATTCCAACTCCAACAGTTCTTTCTCAGGAGGTGGATAGGATTCTTTGTCATAAGTCCTTCAGAATGGTCCTGGATCATTGTATTACTGAGAGCAGCTAAGTCTTTCACAGTTGATTGTTCTACAATACTGCCATTACTGTGTACAATATTCTTCTGGTTCTGCTCATTTTACTCTGTATCAGTTTGTGTAGATTTTCCAGTTTTCTCTGAAATTATTTTGTTCCTCATATCTTATAGCACAATACTATTTCATTAACATCATGTACCACAATTTATTCTGCCATTCCCCAATTGATAGACATCCCCTTAATCTAATTATTTGCCACCACAAAAAGAACTCCTATAAATATTTTGTACAACTAAGTCATTCCCTCTTTTTTATGATCTCTTTGAGATGAAGACCAAATACTGGTATTCCAAGATCAAAGGGTATGCTTTTTTATAGCCCTTTGGACACAGTGTCAAATTGCTCTCCAAAATGGTTGGATCAGTTCACAACTCCACCAACAATGCATTAGTGTCCTAATTTTGCCACATCCCTTCCAACATTTGTCACTTTCCTTTATAGTCATATTGGCCAAATGGTTGATAAATGTGAGGTGGTACCTCCACATTGTTTACATTTGTATCTCTTTAATCAGATTTGGAATATTTTTTCATATGATTATTGATATCTTTTATTTCTTTATCCAAAAACTGCTTGTTCATAGCCTTTGACCATTTGTCAGTTGGGGAATGGCTTGTATTCATATAAATTTAACTTAGTTCTATATATATTTGAGAAATTAGGTCTTGTTATATTGAATCTCTGGGAGCTCGAAGTTCACTCAATGATTGACAGATAAGTCAGTTGGATAGAATGTTCCCAGAGAGGCATCCGAGAGGCAAGAGAGAGCAGTTGAGAACCCTGAGAGAGGTTCTGGGGTTGTTTTCCTGTCCTGAGGCTAGAGAGGAGTGTGGATCCTGGTCTTGGAGATAGAGAGTTGAAAACACTACTCTGCAAGCTCTTCCTGTGTTTCCCTGTACCGTTATCAACTTGTATTTGACCACCATCTCTGTCTACTGCCCCTAGATGTTAGGAGTTTCATCATCTTAGTTATCTAGGTTTCCCAGGGCCTGGGAGGGATCCGGGAAGTGGGCAGGAGACGAAGAAGAGGTTGGAAAGGGTGGATATATCTCAACTGTTAAGGCTTAAGATCTACAGAAGAAGAAGCTGAAGATTTCTCAGCAGTTTACCTACTCTGGTTTAGCCCTGGCCAGGTTGGACCAGAGGGAAGCTATCATTTGATTCTTCATTGCCTGCAGTTAGAGATTCATTAGTAGCAATTTAAGTAGGGTCTCCTAATACTTCAATCCTTACCATTATCCTTCTTACCAAATATATTTAAAGTTTAAAGTACCTTCCTAAATCAGTTTCAAAAGCTTATTTTGGGAAGGGAGCCAATGTAGTCATATTACCAACATTATCCCAGCTGAAGAGCCCAATTTAATATCAATTAACCCCAGGTGGGGCCTGAAGGGATAAACCACTTTGACCTGAAGGATCCTGCCTGGGCAACTGTTATAAAGGATATATCCTCTCTTTACATCATCTTCATATACATCAAATAGGGTTAGTGACCTCCTTCAATATAACAGTCTTTATCAGAAAAATTTGTTATAAATTTTCTCCCAGTTTATTGTCTCCATGGTTACATTGGTTTCTTTGTACAACACCTTTTTAATTTAATATAGTCAAAAGTATTGATTTTATATTACGTAATGTCCCCTATCTCTTGTTTGGGCACAAATTCTTCCCTTCTCCATATATCTGAAAGGTAACCTGTTCTATGATATCCTAATTTACTTATGGCATCACCCTATATGTCTAAATCATATACCCATTTGGACCTTATCTTGTGTATGAGAAATTGGTCTGTACCTAGTTTCTGCCTTACTATGTTCCAATTTTCCTAACAGCATTTGTCAAAAAGTAAGTTCTTTTTCCAAAAGCTGGGATTTTGGAGTTGAAAAAAAAAACCTAGATTGCTAAGGTCTTTTACCCCTAATCTATTCCATTGACCCACCATTCTATTTTCTAGCCAGTACCAGATTGTTTTGATGATTACTACTTTAGAGTACAGTTTGAGATCTGGTACTTGTGGGCACATGCTTCAAAATTTTTTTATTAAATTCCTTGATATAACTGATCTTTTGTTCTTCTAGATGAATATTTTTTATTATTTTTTCTAGTTCTATTAAATTGTTTTTAGTAGTTTGATTGATATGGAATTGAATAAGTAAATTAACTTAGAAAGAAATGACATTTTTATTAAATTAGCTCAGCCTACCCATGAGCACCGAATGTCTTTCCAGTTGTTGAGATCTGACTTTATTTGTGTGAAAAATGTTTTCTAATTGTGTTCATATTATTCCTGGGTTTGTCTTGGCAAGTAGATCCCCAGGTATTTTATATTGTCTAGAGTTATTTAAAAAAAACCCTTACCTTTGTAAAAGTGAAATTTGGGAAATGCCATTTAAAAGTATATATATATTTTCTATGGACACGTGGGAACTATCAAACTACATTTCCCGTGGTCCAACGGGTTTCTGGTTCTGGTTCTTTGGGCGTGGGAATGCCTGCGTCACCATGCAGAGGACAGTTTAAATGGGAGGAGAATCGAAAGTAAGCCCTCTTGGCTAGCAGGCTGGGGAGAGACGAGAGGTAACAAAATGGAGGCGGCAGTTTTGAATTCTTACCGGCGCGTGGTCTAATGATTTTACCAGCATGGCCATGGCTTTAATTAAAATACTAATTTCTATATTTTTATCAGTCTTTATCATTTTTAATCCTAATACCTTCCATCTTAGAATCAATACTGCATATTGGTTTCAAGGCAGACTAAGGGTAAGAACTTAGCAATGAGATTTAAGTTGGAGTTATTTTAAATGGAATTTCTTTTTCTAGCTTGCTGATGAATTTTGTTGGTGATATATAGAAATTCTGATGATTTATGTGGATTTATTTTGTGTCTTCAACTTTACTAAAGTTATTATTTCAACTAGTTTTTAGTTGATTCTCTAGATATACCATAAAATCATTTGCAAATAGTGATAGTTTAGTTTCATTTTTGTAAGTGAATAATCTTATACACCAAACCCCTCAAACATATGCCCAAATAAACAGTTCTTTCTCTGGAGGTGGATAGCATTCTTTGTCTTAAGTCCCTCAGAATTGTCTTGAATCATTGTTTTGCTGTTAGTAGCTAGGTTTTTCAGTTGATCATTTCACATTTTATTATGTACAATATTTTCCTAGTTCTGCTTATTTTATTCTGCATCAGTTCAGGTACTTCTTTCCAGCTCTTTCTGAAATCATCTTGTTCATCATTATTTACAGCATAATAGTATACCATCACTATCATATACCACACTTTGTTCAGTCATTCCCCAATTGATGGACATCCCTTTAGTTTACAATTTTTGCCATCACAAAAAGAGTAGCTCTAAATATTTTTATTATTTATTATTTATATTATAAGTATTTTGTATAAGTAGGTCTTTTCCCATTAAAAAATTCTTTTTGGAATATAGTCCTAGTAGTGGTATTACTGGATTAAAGGATAAGCATCATTTTATAGCCCTCTGGGTATAATTCCAAATTGCTCTCCTGAGTGATTGATCAGTTCACAGCTCCACTAGCAATGCATTAATGGATGCTGGGTTGGGTACAAGTAGGAGTGATTGGGATTACTCCCCTCCAACCTCAGATGTGGTAGTTAAGGGACTACATATTTCCTCATCTGTTTTCCTACTCAAGATCAAATTCATGGGACCAAAGTCACAGGAATAGACTGTCTTCCAAGATCAGTACAAAATTACTCTCAAGACCCTAGCAAAAGGCTTTTCTTATAAATCAAAAGAATTAGGGCAACCACCTCCTTCCAATTTGCTAAGAATGTACATATCTCTAAATGGATTCAACCTAACATGTGAGGGAAAATACCTCCAGTCCACAGCACCCTTACGTTAGGTGCTACAGACTAATGCCAGATCTAATGGCATGGTGGCCCCTGGTGTCAGCACGAGCATCATCAACATGCAACGTCACCACGGAGAGAGGAGCTAGTGGGGTTTAAAGAAACTTTAATGTAACAAATAAAAAGGTGGTCTGGCCAGAGTAATAAACATTTATTAATAAAATGAGAGAGAAGGGGCAGCTGGGTAGCTCAGTGGATTGAGAGTCAGGCCTAGAGACAGGAGATCCTAGGTTCAAATCTGGCCTCAGACACTTCCCAGCTGAGTGACCCTGGGCAAGTCACTTGACCCCCATTGCCTTCCCTTACCACTCTTCCACCAAGGAGCCAATACACAGAAGTTAAGGGTTTAAAAAAATTAAAATAATAAAATGAGAGAGAAAGATAGAGGCAGAGAGACAGAGAGAGAGATAGAGACAGAGAGAGAGATAGACAGAGGGACAGAGAGACAGAGACAGAGAAAGATAGAGATAGAGACAGAGACAGAGAAAGATAGAGATAGAGACAGAGACAGAGAGAGACAGAGAGAGAAACACAGAGAGAGAGTCAGAGACAGAGACAGACAGACAGACAAAAAAGAAAGAGAAAGAGAAAAGAGGGGGGAGATAGATTTCCTTTAAGGTAAGATCAGATCCCTGGTTTCTGCCTACTGTGGTCCCCTTCATATTGTCTGCCACTTGCCAAGCTTCAGCCCAGGGAGTCCATCTATTCAAGAGCAGAAGTAAAGAGCCCCATCTCCTTCCTACACTCCCATTTTAAACCCCACTAGCTCCTCTCTCCGTGGTGACGTTGCATGTTGATGATGCTCGTGCTGACACCAGGGGCCACCATGCCATTAGATCTGGCATTAGTCTGTAGCACCTAACGTAAGGGTGCTGTGGACTGGAGGTATTTTCCCTCACATATTAGGTTGAATCCATTTAGAGATATGTACATTCTTAGCAAACTGGAAGGAGGTGGTTGCCCTAATTCTTTTGATTTATAAGAAAAGCCCTTTGCTAGGGGATTTCTAGCATTCTAAGTAAGACCAAGTCTGTTATGCTGGTGTCTGCTCTCTGTCATATTCAAACTCTGGGAGCTGAGAGTCTCACCTTGATTGACAGGTGAAGACACTTGGACATCAGAATGTTCCCAGAGGTCATGAGGACAGGAGGAAAGGCAGTTGGGCAGAGGGTATAAATACCCTGGGCAGCCCCCTGAGAGGGACCCCTTGGACCCCTTTTCTTTTGGGACCTTGGCTTTGCTTTGGCTGAACCTTGCCTAAACTCTTGCCTTGGACATTTGATCTTGAACATTGACTGACCTGTGGGTCCTCTGATTCTCTCCGAATCCCTAGATATTTAGGCACCTAAACCATCTCTAGATATTTAGTTATCCTGGGGCCTGGGGGGGGGCATCTGAGAAGTGGGTAGGAGAAGAAGAAGAGGGTGGTGAAGGGTGGAATTTCAGGACTGGCAAAACAACTAGCAGTAAGAAGCTGAGAGAAACCATCATCAATATTTGCATCATCCAAACAACCATCATCAATATTTGCATCATCCAAACAGTTTGCTTACTCTGGTTTGGCTGTGGCCAGGCTGAGCCAGAGGAGGTGAAGAACAAGCCAGCATTACTGAACAGCCTATAGTCCTGAGGGATTATTGCCATAGATTTAGTGATAGGGTCTCCTATTCCCCAACCCTTTCCTGATCATTCCTTTCCCTTGTATACAACATAGATAAAAGTTATTAAGTACCTTCCTGAGTAGTCATTCCATCACCACTCTGGGGAGGGAGCAATGCAGTCATTATCCAAGGCTGATAGAGCCCAAGACCAATAATCAAACAACCTCAGGTGGGACCTGAAAGTGTTACCCATCCACTGACCTTTAGGGATCCTGCCTGGCCACTGTTATAAAGAAGGGGCAGTTATTATAACATCCAGCTGGGTGGCAGGACTCAGGTGTCCCTGCACCAGCCATCAGGGAACCAAACCAAAGCTCCCTCAGATTAATATCTCAGATTACTACTACTAATAGCCAGCCTAATAGTGGTAGTGTCCAGATTACTCATTTCTTTTATAACATCTCCAACAGCATGTCTGGGAAGGATGCTCCTCAAGTCTATTGATAAGACGAGATTCCTTGGGCAGGAAGGAGGCAGTGCTGGTTATTATTTTTAGAGACTGAAAGGAGAAGTTCTAAGCCCAGCCGGCCAAATGGCCTTCTCCAGAATACCTCGTAAGGCCAATGACGACAGCAAAGTTACTTCTTAGGAAAACAAAGGAAGAGAGAGTAAGTTCAGAATAAGGAGAAATGAGGTTTAGTGTGTGCGTGTGGTGGGCAGTGCACAGGTAACTGAGTTCAAACATTAGCCAAAGCCGAACACTGATGGCTCGTGAAGAAGGTCCTTCTGGGAGGTATCCCAAAACACAGTTTTTGAGCTTGTTCTGTTTTCAAATTTTATTAGCAATTTGGGGGGATGCACAGATGGCGTGCCTACCCATTTGAAGATAGTGAAGCTTACAGAGATATTCTATATATTGGATGAAAGTGTAAGAATCCCAAAAGACTTTAACTACAGGGATAAGGGCTAGTTAAGCAAGGGAGATAGTGTGGCCCAATGGAAAGAGCAGTGGCCGTGTTGCCAGATGGTCTGGCTTCAAATTCTGTCACTGAGAGACACTGTGAATTGTCTTTGGAATGTGACTTAACCTCAATGAGCTTCAGTTTCCTCAATTGTAAAATGCAGCTGGATTAGAGATGGTCTTTTCAACTAGGTGCTGCAGTGCCTAGATTATTTGGCCTGGGGTCAGGAAGTCCTGAATTCAAATTCAATCTCAGATACTCACAAATTGTTTGACCCTGGGCAAATCTCTTCCCCTCTATTTGTCTCCATTTCTTCAACTGTAAAACGGGGACAATAAAAAGCACCAACCTCCAAGGGTTGTTGGGAGTATCAGTAATATTTGTAAAGTGTTTAGCACAACTCCTGGTAGAGAGTAAATGCTTAATAAATGCTTATTCCAGGGTATCTAGGTAGTTCGGTAGATAGAGAACCAGGCCTGGAGAGATGGGAGATTCTGGGTTCAAATCTGGCCTCAGACATGTGCTAGCTGCCTGATCCTGGGGAAGCTACTTAACCTCAGTTGCCTAACTTTTACCATTCGTCTGCCAATACTAAATATTGATTCTAAGATAGGAGGTGAAGGTTTGAAGGATAAAATAAATTAGATGCTCATTCCCTTATCTTTTCTTCCTTTGCTATCTCCCTTTCCTCTAAGGTCCTTTCCTGATCTAGACCTGTGACTCAGATTTTTTCATTGACGACTAAGCTGAAAGTTGCAAAATGTATTTTATTTAAGGCTTTAAATGGATTTATTGCTTTTTGGAATTCCATGTTCTAATTATTTTCTGTCATATCTTGTAAGTCTTATGTGATTGTGACTATTTTCCTTGGTATGTGCAGCGTTTCCTTTTGGTTACTCGCAAGATTTTTATACTTAATATTGAAGTTTTAAAGCATGACCCTGATCCTTCCAAGTAAATCTAACTCAGGCTTGTTCTATTTTTTTTTTAACCCTCACCTTCCATCATGGAACCAATACACAGTATTGGTTCCAAGGCAGAAGAGAGGTCAGGGTAGGCAATGGGGGTCAAGTGACTTGCCCAGGGTCACCCAGCTGGGAAGTGTCTGAAGCCGGATTCGAACCCAGGACCTTCAGTCTCTGGGCCTGACTCTCAATCCACTGAGCCACCCAGCTGCCCCCAGGTTTGCTCTTTTGCACATAGTAGAAAGATCACTGGATTAGAGGACCTGCATTTGAGTTCAGGTTCTGATAACTACCTGCGTGGCCTCAGGGGAAAGCTATTTAATCCCTCTGGCCTTCAGTGCCCTCCTCTGTAAAATGGAGGCATTTTATAGGATGGTGTCTAAGGTTCCTCTCAGCTCTAAATCTATGATCTTGTAATTAGATGACATTTATGAAGGATCAATGAAAAACCTCTGGTTGGGAGATAAGTAGAGGATAAAGTGACAAATTCATGTGAATTTTAAAGATTTTTTTTTTCTGGACTGCAAACGGAATACAATATTTGGCTCTAAAACTATGGTGATGGAAATATAACATCTGGAGGGAAGGAGATGCTCCTGCTCTCCTCTGCTGTCATCAGACCTTTAGTGGAGAATTGAATCCAATTCTGGGTAACACACTGTAGCAAAAATAGTGACAAGCTAAAAGAGGATGGTGGAGAGAGGAAGGAGAGTGGAACCATCTCAGTGGTATGACGCTCTTCAGAAGAGCCAGAAACATTTCGTCTGGAGAAGACCTTCTGGGCAGCTGGAGGCAGAGCTGAGGACCTCACTGTACAAAAAGAGTTTAGGAGGGGGCAGCTGGGTAGCTCAGTAGATTGAGAGCCAGGCCTAGAGACAGGAGGTCCTAGGTTCAAATCCGGCCTCAGACACTTCCCAGCTGTGTGACCCTGGGCAAGTCACTTGACCCCCATTGCCTACCCTTACCACTCTTCCACCTATAAGTCAATACACAGAAGTTAAGGGTTTAAAATTAAAAAAAAATCTAAAAAAAAAAAAGAGTTTAGGAGCCCTCTTTGTAGAGGCAAAGAATTTGAAACTGAGGGCTTGTTCCTAGGGAATGGCTGAACAAATTGTGGAATGTGATTGTAATGGAATACTTTTGTGCCATAAGAAATGATGACCGGGATGAGCTCAGAAAATCCTGGATAGATTTCTATGAACTGGTGCAAAGTGAAGAACAAGGAGAACAAAGTATATGGCAACAGAAATGTTATGTGATGATCCTCTGTGATAGATTAACCCAGTGGTTCCCAAACTTTTTTGGCCTCCCGCCCCCTTTCCAGAAAAAAATATTACTTAGCCCCCTGGAAATTAATTTTTAAAAAAATTTTAATAGCAATTAATAGGAAAGATAAATGCACCTGTGGCCATCACCACTTATCACCTGGATCGCTGCAGTACCCACCAGGGGGCAGTGGCGCCCACTTTGGGAATCATTGGATTAAACTATCATCAGCAAAGCAAGTTCCCAACACATACACAAGGGACCCGTGCTGGAAAATGCTACTTACAGCCAAAGAAGGAACTGTTGGCATGTGATTGCAGATCAAAGCAGGTCATCTTCCACTTTATTTCCTTCACGAACAACTTATTGTATGTGTGATGAGTGTCTTTTATCACGGCATGAAGAGTATGAAAATATATATTGCATGAAAGCACTGCTAGAACCTGTATCAGACTATTTACACCCTCAGGAAGGATGGGGAAGGAAGAGAGGGAGAAAATCAGAATCTCAAGATGTCAGAAAACGATTGTCAAAAATTGTTTCTACATATAACTAAAAAAAAAAACTAGAAAAAAGAAAAAAGAAGCCAGAGGTGAGTGGGCTTGATAGATGTTTTTAAGTATTTGGAAGGCCATCGTGTGGAAGAAAGATTAGACAAATTACAACTTGCTCATCTTAAGGGCAGAACATGGAACAACGGGAAGAAGTTAGTTACAGAGAGGTGGATTTGGGCTCAATGTTGGAACATTTTCCATATAAAAATGAAAACTTTACCCAAGTGAAAAGACTTGTCTCAGCAGGAAGTGAGTTCTGCTTTACAAGAATCTTCAAGTAAAACCTGGATGGCTACTTGTTAGGGACCTTGTAGAGTAAATTACTTCTGGGCCAATAGTTGGTCCCTTCCAATCCCTTGAGATTCTGTTATCTGCAAGTTACGTACTGGACCAGTAAGTCAAAGTCAAAAAGCAAAAAGATAGTCTTTAATGACTACAAATGCCCCCAAATTAATTTTTTAAAAAAGAAAACCATCCCATGAATCCTAGAAGAATTAGCATGGTGACAGTCCCTGTGGTGGGCACCAGGGTCCCCCTGGACACCCCAAATTCCTAGAGACATCACAGGTCAAAGATGACATGAGGAATTCACCCTGTAGGGCTGGCAGTTGAGCAAACATAGGATCCTCTACCTCTAAGCTTTGGATGTATTGACACTAGCCTCAAGATAAGGGTCTGAGCACAAGGGGATGCCTCTTGTTTACATCCCAGACACACTAGGTTTCTTTATGATCCCTACAGCTCAAACATCACTTATGATCCCAAACATCCCTAGGTTTCTCAAGAGGGATAACTTACCTGCCTTTATGATCAGGATGTCATAAAGGATGTATGTTTATGTTTGTTTGTTCCCCTTGTTCATCCCCCTCCCCATCCTTCCTTTCCAAGTCACTTAGACCCCATCCCTTTAGGATATAAAAACCCTGAACTTTTCTGGGTTCAGGGAGGCAGTTGGTCCTGCACGCTGCCTTCCCGATCATTCGACCCAATAAATCTCTCTATCTTTAAAGAGTTTCCACCGGAGTCTGTGATCAAAAAGTCAGCGTGAACCAATGATACATGCTGCTGAGAAAGTGAACTTGGGCTTTATCTGGATTATTGCCTAATAAAAACATCATGCATGGAAAGTGATGGTCATGATGCCCTTTGCTGTGGTTAGTGAAATTTTTAATACTGCCCTCAATTCTTGGGAAAATATTTCAAAAAGAGTGCATTTAGAGGAGTAAGAGAATGATTAAATCTAGAAAGCAAGTTACAACATCAGCTTCAATTGCCTTTCCAGCAGAACCATGGGGTTCCACTTTGATATCCTTTTTTCCCTTTTAAAGCTTTACCCTGAAGAGCAGAAAGGGTTAGGTAAGTGGAATTAAGTGACTCACCAAGGACCACATAGCTAGGAAGTGTCTGAGGCTAGATTTGAATTCAGGTCTTCCCAACTCCTGGCCTGGCACTCTATTCATTGTGCTACCTAGCTGTCCCCTCTTCTGCATCTTTAAGAAGTAATAGATGGGGACAAAGGGCAACTAGGTATCTCAGTAGATAGAGAACCAGGACTAGAGACAGGAGGTCCTGGGTTCAAATTTGATCTCAGATACCTTCTATGTGACCCTGGACAAGTCACTTAACCTTAACTGACTATCCCTTCTTTTCTGCTTTGGAAATAACATCTAGTATTTATTCTAAGGATTAAAAAAAGGCAATGGCTGAAGAGGACCCCCACCCCCACCCCCACTCCTTTGTTGTGGTTTGAGGTCCACAGGTATTGCACATTGCATACTTTTTCAGACTTTTTCAGCATATTGGTCAATGGTGCTATTTTTTCTTTTCTTTTCTTTTTGTCTTTAAATACAATATTTATTATATGAGATGGCTCTCTAGGAAGAGATGATAATTATATCAAAACCAAGAGACATGAACAAAAGTTTATTTAAAAAAAGGGTAATAATAACTTGGAGTAAACATGTCATTGTTATCCTCTGAGGAGTCTTTGAAGAGACAGTTACTTGTCATGATTAAAGAGTGACCGAAGAAGGTATATGGAGAAAGAGGACGAAGTGAACCTCTTTCCCTGCTTTTCCACGAAGAACTATATTAACTCTTTACTACTGTACTAAATTTTACAACTATATTAACTCTTTTTTATATTAATTCTTAATTTGCAACCTACTAGCCTAAAGAGGAGTCTTCCAAGACTTGGAATAATTTCCTGAGAGAACTAACTAACAGCGGAACTGTTTACAGAATTGCCAAGAAATCAGCTGTGGTAGTAATGACTAAAGGTGACTTTAGCTGGGAGCTTTCTCACAGCTGAAAAGTCTAAAGTAATTATTTATGTCATTAAATAATATTGCCTGTAACCTTGATTGATTGATTGATTAATTTGTTTGTTTTTAAACCCTTAACTTCTGTGTATTGGCTCCTAGGCAGAAGAGTGGTAAGGGTGGGCAATGGGGGTCAAGTGACTTGCCCAGGGTCACACTTTGGGGGAGACAGGGGCAGAGACGGGGAGGAAGCAGAGACAAGAAAATAAGTCATCAAGTGTCAGTGAAAGAGACACAGAGACAGAGAGAGAGAGGGAGAGAGAGAGAGAGAGAGAGGAGGGATAGCCAGAGAAAGAGGGAGAAAGACAAGAGAGCAGCCAGATATAGACAAATAGAGAGATGGAGATAGAAAAGCAAAAAGTTCATGTGAAGAGGTTTCTTCAGTTTGTTAAAATGGTAATAGTGTGCCTAGTAATACGGATGAAATGGCTTATTTTTACATAGCATCGTGCATGAAAATCCCTTGGAGACTAATCACTTAGTCAAGGGAAAAGAGAATGTCACTAAGTTCTGTGGATGTAGGCTGAGGCTACATCACATTCTCCTGAGTTCTGCATCTATCCCCGCCCTTTCTATAGCTGGGAGAAAACATTTGCAGAAAGTCAACACACCTGAACAAGACCACAAGTCGTTATGTTTTCTGCACAAGATTCTTAGCTTTGGTCTCTGAAACCCTAACCCTACACATAGAGGGGCAGGACTCTTAACCTTTTTTTGGGGGGGGGTCGTGGACCTCTTTGGCAGTCTACTGAAACTTATAGACTCATTTTATCTCTTTTTAAAACTATTTTTTGTTACATTAAAGTTCTGAGGTGTCTCCTTCCCTTCCTCTCTCCCTTGCATTAGACAAGGCATTATTTGACTCTCTCTCTCTCTCTCTCTCTCTCTCTCTCTCTCTCTCTCTC
>NW_025371920.1:0-6782 GCF_016433145.1 Gracilinanus agilis | reverse complement strand
ACATATATATATATGTCTATTGCAAATATTGAAGTAAATTTTTAAGTTCAAATTTTCCCAAGAAGTGTATTTTTATTTTAAAAAATGAATTGTTATTGATATCTGTTCTTTTTATATTACCTAAATTTCCCACAATTCATTACTACCACATTTCCCCTTACCAAGTAATCTTGGGTACCTACAATATAGCTGTTCTTACATGTCTTTATGTTCTTAGGTCTTGTTTTCATGCTGATGGCAGGTATGTACACTGGAAGAGACAGCAGGGACTTCAGCAGCAGGGCCTTTAACAACATCTGCTTTTGCTATAGTAGCTGCAACAGAAGCAAAAAAATTACTCATTGACTATCTGAGCACAAGGAGATGGGTCTGGTTATTTGCTCTGTTGGAGTATGGGGGCCTATGAGGGGGAATGTTTCAGGTATGTGCCAATGATGAGAATTCCTTGCCATTCATTCCTAAAGCTGATAGTTTGTTACATTTCTCTGTGCTTTAGCTGAACAAAGAACTATAGCTTCTTTGTCTTTTATACTTAAATCCTGTTTATCCAGTATTTTCAAAGTTGGTAAGAATTTTTTTAAAAGGTAGTCCAGTTTTTGATTCTATGACCTAGAATTCGTTCTTTTTTCACTTTAAAACATTTCTTTCTTATATGGGATGGTTCTGTGGGAGGGAGGAAGAGGAAGGATGAGAGATGAAGTTTAGAAGATACAAAGAGAAACATAAGTAAAATTATTTCAATTTTTATTAGCATTTTTTTCTTTCAAAGAAAAGAATGGATAAAATAGATACTTCTTTATCATCTTAATCACCATCAAAGTATAAAACAAGAGTGAAAGAGTCAAGATTGCAGCTTAGAAATATCAAAACTCAATTCCTTTGTGAATACCCTTCAACACAATTCAAACCAAGGCACTTCAAGGGAGACAGAAAACCAAATCCAACACGATATAGCTGCAGGACCCTCCTGCTTGATTCAACTTAAAACATATGTAGAGAAGGTTGAATTCTTGTGTATAAGGAAAATAAAGAAGGAAATCTTTGATTTCCCTCCCATATCTACTATGCTGAGACACAGGTTGAGGGTGGAATTTCAGGGTGAGGGCTCCAACCCGAACAGAGTGCTCTGCTGCCACAACTACCTGAAGTTCATGCATCTGACAATAGCTTACAAGATGGTAAATTGGGAAAGAAGCAGAGGAGAGAGCAGCCTGGTTGCAGCCTTCAGCCACCACACCTCTATTTTAGGCTTCTACCAGGGGAAGTTTAGGCCTCAGGGCACGTTCGGTTCTGCAGATCAGCTCAACTGGCCTAATCCAATACAATAATAGCAAAGAGAAGAAGCCTCAAGAGGGCAGAAAAGTTAAAACTCAGAGAGCCAGCAAATAACCAGAAGGGAAAGTGTATAGCCCACAAAGAGAAGGCAAAAAGAAAAAAAATGAGTAAACAACAGAAGAAAAAAAATACTATGATAAAAAACTACTATTCAGAAAAATAACAAAGAAGGGATGGAACATAGGCAGACCAAGAAACATTAAGTAAAACCTCAGAAATTTCAGCAAATTGGATTCAGATTCTGGAAGAGCTCAAAAAAGAATTAAAAAACAAATAACAAAGGCTGAAGAAAACTGGGAAAATAGCTTAAAAAGCAAAATACATGATCTGGAAAGAGAGACACATGAACTAAAACAAGAAAATATGAAGAATGAATAATCTCAATATTATACAAACTATTTGACATAATAAGCAAAGGAGGGGCTCTACCAATTCCTTCTATGACACAAATATGGTACTGATCCCAAAGCCAAGTAAATCCAAAACAGAGAAAGAAAACTACAACCCAATCTCCTTAATGAACATAGATATAAAAATCTTAAATAAAATACCAGCAAAAAGACTCCATCAAGTGATCCCGAGGCTTATTCATTATGACCAGGTGGGATTTATACCAGGAATGCAAGGATGGTTCAACATTAGGAAAACCAATCACATAATTGACCATGTCAACAAGCAAAACAACAAAAATCACATGATTATTTCAATAGAAGCTGAAAAACCTTTGACAAAATACAACACCCATTCCTATTAAAAACACTAGAATGTAAAATACTTGGGAATCTATCTGCCAAGACAAAGAAAGGAATTATAAAAATATTTTCAACACAATTAAAACTAGATCTAAATAATTGGAAAAACTTTAATTGCTCATGGGTAGGATGAGCTAACATAATAAAAACAACCATCCTAGCCAAATTAATTTACTTATTTAGTACCATGCCTATCAAACTACAATGAAACTTTTTCACTGAATTAGAAAAAATTATAACAAAGTTCATTAAAAAGAACAAAAGATGAAAAATATCAAGGGAAATAAAGAAAAAAATGTGAAGTTTTTGAAGCAAGAGGTAGAAAATAATTACAAAATGTAAAATAAATAATTTTGATTACATTAAATTAAAAATTTTTTCTAGAAACCAAACCAATACAACCAAAATTAGAAGGGAAGCAACAAAATTAGAAAAAATCTTTATAACAAAAACTTTGACAAAGGTCTAATTACTCAAATATATAAAGAGCTAAATCAGTTGTACAAAAAATTAAGCCATTCCCCAGTTGATAAATGGGCAAGGAATATGAATAGGCAATTTTCAGATAAAGAAATCAAAACTATCAACAAACACATGAAAAAGTGTTCTAAATCTCGTATAATTAGAGAAATGCAATTTAAAACAACTCTGAAGTACCACCTCACACGTAGCAGATTAGCTAACATGACAGTAAATGAAAATAATAACTATTGGAAGGGATGTGGCAAAATTGGGACATTAATGCATTGCTGGTGGATTTGTGAATTGATCCAACCATTCTGGATTGGAATTTGGAACTATGTCCAAAGAGTGCTAAAAGACTGACTGCGCTTTGATCCAGCCATACCACTGCTGGGTTTATACCCCCACAGAGATCACAGGGAAAAATAGTTGTACAAAAATATTTATAGCTGCTCTCTTTGTGGTGGCAAAAAATTGGAAAATGAGGGTATGTCCTTCAATTGGGGAATGGCTGAACAAATTGTGGTATCTGTTGGTGATGGAATATTATTGTGCTCAAAGGAATAATAAACTGGAGGAATTCCATGTGAACTGGAAAGACCTCCAGGAATTGATGCAGAGTGAAAGGAGCAGAATTAGGAGAACCTTATACACAAAGATGGATACACTGTGGTACCATCAGATATATTGGACTTCTCTACTATCAGCAATGCAACAATCCAGAACAATTCTGAGGGACTTATGAGAAAGAGCACTATTCATATTCAGAGGAAGAACTTATGGGAGTAGAAACACAGAAGAAAACCAACTGCTTGAATACATTGGTTAACGGGGATATGATTAAGTATATAGACTCTAAACAACCACCCCAGTGCAATTATCAATAATATGGGAATAAGTCTTGATCAATGATACATATAAAACACAGTAGAATTGCACATCAGCTATGAGGAGAGTGGGTGGTGTTCTTATGAGGGGGAGGGAAAGAATATGAATCATGTAACCATGAAAAAAATATTCTTAAAAAAATCCAACACATCTCTGTATTTCAGTCCATCTTCCCTCCCTCTTTTTTGTAAATAAAGGGGCAGCTTGGTAGCTCAGTGGATTGAGAGTCAGGCCTAGAGACAGGAGGTCCTAGGTTCAAATCTGGCCTGAGACACTTCCCAGCTGTGTCACCCTGGGCAAGTCACTTGACCCCCATTGCCTTTACCACTCTTCCACCAAGGAGCCAATACAGAGAAGTTAAGAGTTTTTAGAAAAAGAGTAAAATAAATGAGAAAGGGGGGCCATAAAACGTGTCTGCACTTGAAATAGAGCTCAATCCCTCACCTCATGTAACTTACTCTTTGAGACTCAGAGATCCTAACTACAGAAATCAAACCTTAGCAGCATCAGGATAGATAATTAAACTATTGTTGCCAGGACAGAACTGGACAATGAATGGAAACAAGTCTGTGCATCACTATCTTAAACCTAACTGAAAGTACTCTGCATTCATATGTAGTCATTTCTGTCTCCCTAAATTCAACATAAGCAGAGATCAAAGTGAATTGTGAATTTCACAGCAATGGAGGATATTAAGTTGCTTTGAGATCCAGTCCCTATTGAAACCATAATCAGGAAGGAAAGAAACCAAAATTAATTAATATGAGAAAATATATTGGGAAAAGATAGAAAAAAATCAGTATCTCAAAAAGAATATTCAAAGACCTTGAACATAAACCAATACATCAACAGGGAAAACAATATCGGTAGGTAAAATGGCCTCTATAGCAAATAAGTAAGTTTATTAACTTATTAAGAAATACTGCAAAATAAAGGGAAAAAATCTAACACTTGATGAGAGAGAAGTCCCCATGGAATTTGAGGATATCATGGTACTACAATTGTTCCTAAATAATTTAAGAGAACCGTGAATTGTGAGAGTAGTATTTATAACCATTATAGCAAAAATAATTGACAGAAAAGAAAAATAATTAAATTAAAATTGAATCTTTGATGGCAAAATTCATTAAAGAAACAAAACAAAAATAAATTGGAGATGCAAATATACAGGAATGAAGAAAAATCTAGAAAAAAGTGTAGCAAAAAATAATACTAAAAGGATATGCTCAATGTCTAAATAAAACATACTATTCTTGAAGGCAAGGTATAGATAGACATCCTAAGGATCATCAATCTTCAAGAGCAGGAAAAGACAAAAAATCTGAACAGCATGATGCAAAAGATAATACAAGATATCTCGCCAGTACTTCTGAGCAAAATAAAATAAAATAAAATAAATACCACTTGGAAGAATTTAAAGATCATCTCTAGAGAGAGAAAACAACAACAAGAATTAGGACTACAAAGTCCAAACATATAGTAGTTAAATTCTACAATTCAATTCAGAAACCAGGTTTGCTAATAATTAGAAGAAAGACATTCAAACTCAAAGAAAAATAAAAAGGAATAGCATAAGACCATTGTATATCCACCAGCAAAGAAAGGAGGAAATAGAATAACGTGCTCCAAAGAGTAATGATGCTCAGAATACAGCCTACTGTGACCTACTTTCCAAATCTGAACTTATACATATATGAAAAAAGATTGACTTGAAATAATGAGGAGGAATTTTACACACACACACATATATATATATATATACATATGTATTTAAAACAGATCTGAAGAGGTTATTTGCTTCTCAGAAACTATAGTTAATAGAAATTCAGGAATAAAAGCAGCAACACAATGACAGCAGATATCAAGATACTTATTTTTAAACTAACAAAAATAGGTGAAGAAAGTTAGAAGGCGAAAACAGTGGCAGGACAATAATGGGACATTATGAACATAAACTAATACACTTTATGAATAGGTGAACCCATATGTTTTGAGGGGAGGTTACATTATAAAATGGGAGGGTGAATGAAAGGGCTAAGGGGGGAGTTGATTGAAGGGAGTGAGTGTGTAATATACCACAGATTAAATCAAAGGCTAGCAATGTGGAGAAGGAGATACCTGTATTCTCTCAAAAAGAGAAAATCTTTGAAGAGACTAAATAATTTTGAATTTTATCAGAAGTCATTTAAATTTTTCTTGAATTTAGTTTTTTCAGTACAAAAACACATAGTGTTACTATTGTATGACTTATTATTTAGGTAATTAAAAAGAGAGAAAAATAAGTGAATGCTATTGTGTTATTTATAAAATAACTAGAAAAGACAAATATTGTTTTATCTTTTTTAATGATTTAACTTTTCAGGAAAATATGAAATCATTCTTTTTCTCCAGTGTAAAATGATATATTTTTTCTTTCCATTTATTTGTTACATTAAAGTCCCCAAGTCCCCAGAATCTCTCTCCCTCCCCATACCACAGTACAGAAGAAATTTAACAAATAGTGTATGTATATATGTATATCTCACTCCTACCTGGAGCCCAAAGGGAGCTGGCTGTCTAAATATCCCTAAAAATGGAAAGATTACACATACAGAATATTGAAGAGTAAAGACATGAGACAAAAAAAAAAGGCTTCTGACATGAGATAGAGCCTTATGGGAGTATGAAACTCTGAAAGAAAAGAAAAAAATGTTTTCTTATCTTTTAGTTTCATGGTCAATTAATCTAGTTTTCTGTTTATCATCTTTTATATTCTAGTATGCAGACTATCTTTCTTAATAAACCATTATGTGTGTACCTGACATATTTCTTTCAAATGCCTTTTGGTTTCATAATAGAGTCAAGAGGATATAGGAAAGGAAGCATTTTAGTCAAACTTTCCCAACATTCCCTTATAAACATCTTTAATTTTGCCAAAGGGATTTTCTTAACCTCTCCCTCTGTCTTTTTAAGAGGCAGGAGAGGAGGATTTCTAGGTGGAGCAGAGTTGACAAGTAGAAATTCTAGGAGAATTTGTGGTTTTAAGAAAGCATTGGATCTACCTAGGTAAGGCCTCGAATACAAATCAGGCAACCATACACTTCCAAGGATTACACCAAATTCAAAATATCAAAATCTTATAGACTCCCCCAGAACTACAGGTGAAAATAGCAAGTTGAAAAATCCTGATGTGACCCCCAACACACAGGTGAGTAGACCCCAACTTCAACATAAAGTTCTAAGTCAAGAATTAGGATGGGAAAAAGAAAAAGAAAAAAGATGACTATAAAAAGCTACTAAGGCTATAGGGATTATAGGCATAAATTCATCAAAACATCTATAAGCAGTCTATGAGAAATATATATA
>NW_025371919.1:2301-4020 GCF_016433145.1 Gracilinanus agilis | reverse complement strand
CTGGCTCACCAGATTTCTATTCTGCTTGTTCATATAAGGGTGACAAACATTTTTGTTCTTTAGGAACTTTTGTGATCTTTAGAAACTTTGCAGTCTAAGAGTCTCCTCTGTGGGAAACTGAAGGGCTATGTGACATCTCCCAAAGATTAGGAGAAGTTCAGGGGCAGCTGGGTAGCTGGGTAGCTCAGTGGATTGAGAGCCAGGCCTAGAGATGGGAGGTCCTGGGTTCAAATCCGGCCTCAGACACTTCCCAGCTGTGTGACCCTGGGCAAGTCACTTGAACTCCATTGCCTACCTTTACCACTCTTCTGCCTTGGAGCCAATACACAGTATTGACTCCAACACACAGTATTGACTCCAAGATGGAAGGTAAGGGTTTAAAAAAAAAAAGAAACTCTTACCTTCTGTCTTAGAATTGATAGTAAGTATCTGTTCTAAGGCAGAAGAGCAGTAAAGACTGTGATGGTGAACCTTTTAAAGATGGAGTGCTGGGCCCCACCCCAAGCCCAATGCCCAGACTGAGTGCTGTGCCTTTCCTGCCCTCCCCTTGCCCCACACAGGAGAAAGCACTCCCATTGGGCTGCTGGGCAGGTGAAGTGAAAAAATGTCATCAGGCACAGTGGAGAAAGGAGAGGGGAGAAGCTCTGCCAGAATCCCTCCACCTTTCTAGTAACAAACTCTGGTGGGGTGGGGAGGGTAACTGTGTGCCCACAGAGAGCACACTACATGCCATCTTTGGCATCTATGCCATAGGTTTACCATCAATGGACTGGGCAATGGAAGTTAAGTGACTTTCCCAGAGTCACACAGCTAGGAAGTATCTGAGACCAAATTTAAATCCAGGACCTCCCATCTTCAGGTCCAGCTCTCTAGCCACTAAGCTATTAGCTGCTCCTCCAATAACCTTTTTTTTTTATTAGACATTTATTAATATTTGTTTTTAATCTGTTTACATACTTTATGCCCCTACTTTCCCCTTCACCCCCTGCACTCCTCCCACCCATGGCCAACGCACATTTCCACTGGTTGTAACAAGTGTCCTTGTTCAGGGTCTATTTCCCATTCATGTCCGCCTCAGTCCATGCATTCAAGCAATTGTTTATCTTATATGTTTCCTCTCCTGCAGTCCTTCCTCTGAATGTGGGTAGCTTTCTTTACCATAAATCCCTCAGAGGTGTCCTGGGTCATTGCATTGTTGCTGGTACAGAAGTCCATTACATTCGATTTTACCACAGTATATCAGTCTCTGTGTACAATGTTCTTCTGGCTCTGCTCCTTTCGCTCTGCATCAGTTCCCGGAGGTCTTTCCAGTTCGCCTGGAACTCCTCCAGTTTATTATTCCTTTGAGCACAATAGTATTCCATCACCCGCATATACCACAGTTTGTTCAGCCATTCCCCAATTGAAGGACATACCCTCCTTTTCCAGTTTTTTGCCACTACAAAAAGCGCAGCTATAAATATTTTCGTACAAGTCTGTTTATCTATGATCTCTTTGGGGTACAAACCCAGCAATGGTATGGCTGGATCAAAGGGAAGGCAGTCTTTTATAGCCCTTTGGGCATAGTTCCAAATTGCCAGCCAGAATGGTTGGATCAGTTCACAACTCCACCAGCAATGCATCAATGTCCCCATTTTGCCACATCCCCTCCAACATTCATTACTCTCCCCTTCTTTCATTTTAGCCAATCTGCTAGGTGTGAGGTGATACCTCAGAGTT
>NW_025371919.1:0-2206 GCF_016433145.1 Gracilinanus agilis | reverse complement strand
GTGCTTATTGATACTTTTGATTTCTTTACCTGAAAATTGCCTATTCATGTCTCTTGCCCATTTATCAATTGGGGAATGGCTTGATTTTTTATACAATTGCTTTAACTCCTTGTATATTTGAGTGATTAGACCCCTGTCAGAGTTTTTCGTTATAAAGATTTTTTCCCAATTTGTTGTTTCCCTTCTGATTTTGACTACATTGTTTTTGTTTGTACAAAAGCTTTTTAGCTTAATATAATCAAAACCATTAAATTTACATTTTGTAATTTTCTCTAACTCTTGCTTGGTTTTAAAATCTTTCCTTTCCCAGAGATCTGACAGGTATACTATTCGGTGTTCACTTAACTTATTTATAGTTTCCCTCTTTATATTCAAGTCATTCACCCATTCTGAATTTATCTTGGTGTAGGGTGTGAGATGTTGATGTAAACCTAATCTCTCCCATATTGTTTTCCAAATTTCCCAGCAGTTTTTGTCAAATAGTGGATTCATGTCCCAAAAGTTGGATTCTTTGGGTTTATCATACACTGTCTTGCTGACATTATTAACCCCAAGTCTATTCCACTGATCCTCCCTTCTATCTCTTAGCCAGTACCATATTGATTTAATGACTGCTGCTTTATAGTATAGTTTGATATCTGGTACTGCTAGGCCCCCTTCCTTCACATTTTTTTTTCATTATTTCCTTTGATATTCTTGATCTTTTGTTATTCCAAATGAAATTTGTTATAGTTTTTCCTAATTCAGTAAAGAAATTTTTTGGTAATTTGATAGGTATGGCGCTAAATAGGTAAATTAATTTGGGTAGGATGTTCATTTTTATTATTTTAGCTCATCCTTCCCATGAACAGTTAATGGCTTTCCAATTGTTGAGGTCCAGTTTTATTTGTTTGGAAAGTGTTTTGTAGTTGTTTTCGTATAATAGCTGTGTTTGTTTTGTTAGATTGATTCCCAAGTATTTTATATTGTCTAGGGTGATTTTAAATGGTGTTTCTCTTTCTACCTCTTGCTGTACTAATGTGTTGGAAATGTATACAAATGCTGATGATTTATGTGCATTTATTTTGTATCCTGACACTTTGCCAAAGTTGTTGATTATTTCTACCAGCCTCTTAGTTGATTATCTAGGATTTTTTAAGTATACCATCATATCATCTGCAAAGAGTGATAGCTTAGTCTCCTCATTGCCTATTTTGATACCTTCAATTTCTTTTTCTTCTCTAATTGCTATTGCTAGTGTTTCTAGTTCTATGCTGAATAATAGGTGATAATGGGCATCCTTGTTTCACTCCTGATCTTATAGGGAAGGCTTCTAATTTATCCCCATTGCATATAATGCTTGTTGATGGTTTTAGGTATATATTGTTTATTATTTTTAGGAAGGGTCCTTCTATTCCTATACTTTTCAATGTTTTCAATAGGAATGGATGCTGTATTTTTTCAAAGGCTTTTTCAGCATCTATTGAGATAATCATGTGATTTTTGTTTGTTAGACTGTTGATATGGTCAATCATGTGGATGGTTTTCCTAATGTTGAACCATCCTTGCATTCCTGGTATAAATCCCACCTGATCATGGTGGATGACCTTCTTAATTACTTGCTGGAGTCTCTTTGCTAATATTCTATTTAAGATTTTTGCATCTATGTACATTAGGGAGATTGGTCTATAGTTTTCTTTCTCTGTTTTTGGTCTCCCTGGCTTTGGAATCAGTACCATATTTGTGTCATAAAAGGAATTTGGTAGGACTCCTTCTTTGCTTATTATATCAAATAATTTGTATAGTATTGGGATTAGTTGCTCTTTGAATGTCTGATAGAATTCACTTGTGAATCCATCAGGTCCTGGTGATTTTTTCTTAGGGAGTTCTTTGATGGCTTGTTCAATTTCTATTTCTGATATGGGATTATTTAGGTATTCTATTTCTTCTGCTGTTAATCTAGGCAATTTATATTTTTGTAAATATTCATCCATATCTCCTAAATTGTTATATTTGTTGCCATATAATTGGGTGAAATAGTTCTTAATGATTGCCTTAATTTCCCCTTCATCATAGGTGAGGTCTCCCTTTTCATCTCTAATACTGTCAATTTGGTTTTCTTCTTTCCTTTTTCTTATTAGATTGACTAGTACTTTGTCTATTTTATCTGTTTTTTCAAAATACCAGCTTCTAGTCTTATTTATTAATTCAATAGTTCTTTTACTTT
>NW_025371918.1:0-1031 GCF_016433145.1 Gracilinanus agilis | reverse complement strand
TCCCAACTTGTCTTTTTTTCTTTGTATTTTCTTCTCTCTGTCTCTAAGAATGCATGTATATATATATATGTATGTATATATATATGTATATATATATAATTTTATAATTGTATAGCTTTTGTGGAAGAGCAGAGGTAGGAAAACCACAACCTTTACTTTCCATATTAGAACCAATGCTGTGTATTAGTTCCAAGGCAGAAGGGTGTTAAGATCTAGGAAATGGGGGTTAAGTAACTTACCCAGGGTCACACTGCTAGGAAGTATCTGACTGCAGATTTAAACCCAGGATTTCATTTCTTTAGGATTGCTTCTCAGTCCACTGAGCCACCTACCTATTTCCTACAGAGAGCCTTACATGTAAAGTTAGAGAAGAGAGGGATGACTTCTTTTGAGATCCTGAGGACATTTTTTGAATTTCATGAAAGTTTCCAGAAACTCAGATCATTGCTCCTCCTTCCCAAGTTGCTCATACAGATGCCAAACCCTTTTCTAGTTGTTTTCTGGAGAAATTAAAACTGATTCCCCATCAGTCTAGAACAAATCCAAAATACCAATTTCTACTCCTCACCAACCATTTTACTTCTCTCTCTGTTCAATTCTTTCCTCCTCCTCAGCCCCTCTATCCATCTACCTTCATCCCCTCTGCTGTCTCCCTTTGTATTCCTCTCTCCTGATGATTGGTATTCTCCTTCCCTCTCTTCCAACACCCTGCTCCAATCCTCCCCTTCAGCTCTCAAGAACACTCACCCTGATCACAGAAGCAGACAGGAACTCTCTGCTGAAGAACCAGAGTGGTAAGGAGCCAGAGGCAGGAACAAGTTTTATAGGATATCCCAGGCTGAGCTGTTGGTAGGAGACGCAGCTCTCTAGGAGGAAGGATGCCTTTCACAACTCATGGCATGTGACGTACAATTCCTGACATTCTTTAACCTCACATGTGCTGACTTATGGCAGTGCATAGAGTATTCAGATAAGAAGGGATGTTTAAAAACTTCAATTCTCTTTTACTCATTTTATAGATGAAGGCACTG
>NW_025371917.1:0-9862 GCF_016433145.1 Gracilinanus agilis | reverse complement strand
TTCTTTTCTTTTCTTTTCTTTTCTTTTCTTTTCTTTTCTTTTCTTTTTAAGCCTTTACCTTTGGTCTTGGAATCAATACTGTACATTGGCTCCAAGGCAGAAAAGTGGTAAGGGCTAGGCAAGTGAATTGCCCAGGGTCACACAGCTAGGAAATATATGAGGCTAGATTTGAACCCAGGGACGTCCCTTCTCCAAGCCTGGCTCTCAATTTACTGAGCCACCTTGCTGCCCCCTGACTTGGGTTCTTCTTGATTTATTGTTTCTCACTTGAGGAAAGTCTGAATAATGAATTTTGAATGGTCTCAACTTGAATTTAGGGTTGGGAGGGCTTGCATTTTCCAGATTGGCTAGTAACTTTCCTTTCTCTAGAGCTGTATTGTCTCAAAGAAAGGTCTTAAACTGCCTCAGAAAAGCCCTGCCTGTTCTCTAAAAATCTCTCCTCACCTCTGCCAGACAATTAGCTCTTATCTTTGAATCAAGAGCCCTACATATTTATCATCAAAAGGTCTTCTAGAAATAACCACTATGTGTTGGATTGCGCTGGTATTTGAGTGAGTAGGGTTGAGTCAGTGTCCAGAAGAACACTCACAAGTGTTTGAAACCACAGTGGACTCATGGTCTGGGATGTGTGATGAAAGTGGAAGAGTAAGCTTGGAATTTATTTCTCCTGTTTGTTTTATCTGGATCTGAAAGGGAGAAGTTGAGGTCCTCCACAAGTTTAGTTTTACTCTCTATTTCCTCCTGAAGTGCATTTAATTTCTTCTTTAAAAATTTGGAGGCTATACCATTTGGCACATAAATGTTCAGGACTGATATTACTCCATACCTAAAGTGCCTTTTAGCAAGATGTCCTTTCCTTCCTTATCTCTTAAATCAGATCTATTTTTGCTTTAGCTTTGTTATTTCTCCTGGTTGTAATGAGCCCATCTGGGAGGTTCGTTCTTATCAGTTCACAGCCAGGACATTCCACCTGCATGAGATAGCCCATCTCCTCCCATATGACAAGTCATCTCTTGGCCCAAACTCCCCTCCCCCCCTTACTCTTAGCCCTATCTAACTGAACTTTGACCCTGCACAGTCCTGCTACTCTATTCTATTTTACCTACTCCATTATCTGGAATTTCTATCTCCCCCCATCTCTTGATTAATTTTGTCCTTTTTTTTTTCTTTTTTTTAGTGAGGTTTTTTACGGTGTGTTTTTCACATATTCAACACTCAAAAAATGAATTCCTTCATGCTTCTGCACTCATAGTGCAGAATCTCTGGAAGGAGAATTTCCTCAATAGTTCTTGATTGCCAGAAAATGTAGAGTTTATATCTTTGAGGCGTGTGTTGCTGGGTCCATCATTAATGCCTAACATGGACATAGTACTGTGAGCCAATTAGCTCTGTGGGCTCTTCCTACCTCCCTAGACTCCCTTCTCTACTCTCTCCTCTGCCCCTTCCCCCTGGCACTTTCATACTCCAAGGTCACACTACATTATTTATTTGCCAGCGACTTACACAATGTATTCTATTGTCAGTGACTTTGACTTGGGTGTGAGACAGCACGAATCTAGATTTTCTGGGTATCATCAACAGCCCTGGGTATTATGCTTGGCAGCTGGGCTTTAGATGAAGGAACTGGCTAGTAATGAACACAACCCTTTCTATGACAGGAAAACCCAGTCTTATTCTGGTGCAGCAATTGGCACCATTGTTCACACCACCATGTAAGGTAAAGATTTCGATTCCTTTCTTCCTTGTTGACATCTCTTTATTTGCCTCTTAGATGCTGGTTATTTTCTTATTTTTGCACTGGATTCCCTTCCTCCTTTGTCCGATTCCGATCAACATTTATTTATTTAAGTCCCTAGGAACTTTTTTTTATTTTATTTAATTAAGAAATTCATGTTCTTTCCCTCTCCTCCTCCCACCCCCCTCCCATAGCCAATGCACAATTCCACTGGATTTTTACGTGTGTCATTGATCTGATCAATATTAAAATTTTTTTAAAATTTAGAATATTTTTCCATGGTTACATGATTCATGATCCCCCCCTCTCCCCACTCTTTCCTCCCCCCTCCTGGAACTGACAAGCAATTCCACTGGGTTATACATGTATTATTGTTCAAAAACTATTTCCATGTTATTCATATTTGCAGTAGAGCGATTTGATCAATATTTTCAAATAAACTATTGATTTTTAATGGTACAGGATCTCTGATTGGGTCTTCCTTTGAACAACCTTGAATTGCTTGACGACCCCAACTCTTCTGCTCCACAAACAGTGTACAGTAAATTTGTCTGCTGCCTTGTCCGCCTACACCTACGGTGACTGACTGGCAGCAGGAGTCCTTTGGTGCCTGTTGGATTTACACAAGATAACTTCTCAGTCACTGGCTGTTTTCCAGTTTTCCACCATCTCTCCATTATCCTAGCAAATAGATTATCCCAGACCATTGTTTCATCAACCATGGCAACTTCAGTTCTTTAAAAAATGATTAACTCATAGGTTTGAACGAAGTCATGGGGACCTGGGTTTCTGTCCCACAACCTGAGGCAAGTCATTTTAACCTCCAGAGGGCTGAGTTTTATGTTTTTAATTTTATTTGTTTTTATTATTTTATTTATTTAATTTTATTTTTATTTAGTTTAATTTTATTTTATTTTTGACTCTTACTTACATCTCCTTCCCTCTTCCCCCTTCCCTCCCCTGTTGAAAAAGCAAGAAAAGAGGGGGATTAGGCTTTGTGGCCTCTTATACCCTTTCCGGCTCTAAGTCTATGACCCTAACAAGGAATGATGGTTTTATATTGTAGCCGGAAATTTCCCAAAGCTTTGCTGAGAACTCGGTGTCAAGTGGCATTGTACCATCCCATATCCCTCTTGGCTGAAGAGCCTGGGGACTTCCTTTTCTTTTGAACTGCATACCTGGAGTCTTTGCAGGAGGGAAGGAATGGATCACTTTTCTCCTTAGATCTACTCTGTGTTCATTAAATATGGTATGAAGGCAAAGCTTTTTTCCCTCCTGTCTTTTGTCTAGCAGCCTGAAAGAGCCCCCCTTTTTGGTCACATCAACAGCTGGGAGTTAAAGTTATAAGCCACCTTATTAAAGCTATCTAATTACGCTTCCTGTTCCTACCAGTCTCTCCCCCATTAAAAGCCTGATTGTATCCATGGTAGCAAAGGCATCTTATCTGCTTCCCCTTGGGTGTCCATGGCTACTAGAGTTCCCCTCTCCCCTTGATCCAACGTAAAGAGGATGAAATAAACCCTCTGGAAAACTACATTCATCCGAGCTACAGAAAAGCCTTTTATTGGTAACAAGTAGGTCATGGCGGGCTGGTCTGGTGGAAAGAATGCTGGATTTGGAGTCAAAGGACTATGGTTTGAGCTCCAGCTCTCCTGCTTCCTACGTGTGGGATCATAGGCAAGTCATAGCCTCTCGGGAACCTGTTTTCCTCATCTGAAAAATAAGGGGGTTGTTCTAATGCCTACTCTCTAATGCCCCTTCTCCATCTAAATCTATAATCTGGAATGATTCTTAAAGATCCATTGGTAGGATCCTGTTTCTTGGGTTACTCGTCTCCTCCGTGGCTTAGACCAGATGATGGCCAAGAAGAGTGGTTTGCCTTCCTTCTATCCTGTCAGAGTCCTTGAATGTTGGCATTTATTTTGCTTTCCTTCCAAAAGGTCAGAGGGAAGTAGCATCATTTACCTCCTTCACAAATGCCATCCTTTGTCTTCAAGGGGACTCTCAAACTAGCTATTCTGTTGTCTTTGTGAACATTAAATGTAAAACTGTATCTCTGTATTATTTTGTGCAACAAATAACTCCCAAGAGTAAGATCGACAAGTTTGGAAAAGAAAGCAGTGCAATTAGCTGGTAGTTCATTTGAGAAAAGACCCCAGTGAACTAGATCAGTACAATATGGCGGAGTGGAACAGCTCCTGGATGGGGAGTTATAGTAGCTGAGTTCTAATCCTGCTTTTTCTAAAGTCACTTCACTATCTTATCTGTAAAGTAACAGGGTTGGATCAGATATCTTCTTTGTCCCTCTTTTCCATAATTCTTTTAAAAATTCTTACCTTCTTGATCAATGACATATGTAAAACCCAGTGGAATTACTATGGGGAGGGGGCAAGAAGGGAAGGGAAAGAACATGAATCATGTAACCATGGAAAAATATTCTAAATCAATTATCAGTTAGATTATCAAATATTTTAAATCAATTAATTAATAAAATTTTTCAATTAAAATCCTTACCTTCTGTCTTTGTATCAATTCTAAGACAGGAGAGTGACAAGGCTAGGCAATCAGGGTTAAGTGACTGGCCCAGGGTCACACAGCTAGGAAGTGTTTGAGGCCAGATTTAAACTCACGACTTCTTGATTCCAGACCTATTTATCCACTATGCTCTCTAGCTGCCCCTATACCTGTGATTTTGTGATCCTTATGTAATATTGTGTCCAGAATGAGGGAGATGATGATCCCATCCTGGGCAGACCATATATCTGCAGTGTTATATTCTCAGGGCACTATGTTCTTAGAAGTATGCTGGCAAGCTGGAGTTTGTCCAGAAGAAGATGATGAGCATGATCATACCAAATAAACATTAGTAGAAGGAACTAGGATGGTTTAGCATGGAAAGAGAGGACTTTGAGCAAGGTTGGATAAAATAGACACTTTCAGACATTAGAAATATTATCCCATGAAGTGGGCATTTTACTTATTCTTCTTGGATCCAGAGAACAGATCAAAGCCCTTTAGAATCTGTGTTATAGGAGCAGCAGATAAAAAACTATGAACCCTGCTGGAGAATGGCACGCCAGGAGGGAGTGGGTCTCCCTCAAATGGAGGTCTTCCACCAAAGCATGGATGACCACTTGCTGTAAATGTGGTAGAGGTAGAAAGCCAGGCTTATGGACAGGAATTCCTGAGTTCAAGCCTGGCTGTGTGAGACTATGAGCCTAATTGCCTAACCCTTACCACCCTTCTGCTTTGGAGTCAATAATCAGTATCAGTTCTAAGACAGAAGGCAAGAGTTTTGTAAAAAAAGGAAATGTGGTAGAAAGGCTTCTTATTTAGATATGGTTTGAAATGCATGACCCCTAAAGTCTCTCCATACTCTGAAATTCTCTAATTACAGCTGTTTTTAAAATCCTATAAAATAGGGGCAGCTGGATGGCTCAGTGGATGGAGAGCCAGACCTAGAGACAGGAGGTCCTAGGTTCAAATCTGGCCTCAGACACTGCCTAGCTGTGTGACCCTGGGCAAGTCACTTAACCTCCCTTGCCTAGCCCTGTAACAAATAAAATTAATATAGATGGATATATATAAAGATATTAGGGTTTAAATATTTTTTAATTAAATTAAAAAAATTTTTTTAATCCTATAAAATATCTCAAAAAAGAGGTAATGAGTTCCCCATTATTCCCCAAGTCTTTAAGGGGCAGCTTCTTGACCATTTCTCAGGGATGTTGTAGATAGAATCCATGGTGAAAAAAACTCTTGAATCCAACATCTTCTCTCTGTTCCCTGGTACTCATTTCCATCACTTAGATCAGTGGTTCCTAAACTTTTTTGACTTACCGCCCCCTTTCCAGAAAAAATATTACTTAGCCCCCTGGAAATTAATTTTTTTAAAAATTTTAATAGCAATTAATAGGAAAGATAAATGCATCTGTGGCCATCACCGCCTCCCTGGATTGCAGCACCCACCAGGGGGCGGTGGCACCCACTTTGGAAATCACTGACTTAGATTATTGCTTTGGGCTCCCAAGGAGTTTTTTTTTTTTCTGTTTCTAATCCTTCATATGGCTTCCAGATTAGTCTTCCTAATGAGCAGACTTACTAATCACATTTCTGCCTAAAATCTCTTCAATGCTTCTCAACTTTCTACCAAATAGAGTTCAGATTCCTTTGCCTGGCATTCAAGTCTCGTCCTGCCTTACCTTTCCAGTCTTTGTATATTCTGTGTATCAGCCAAACTGGCCCACTCACCTTTGCCCAATTCATGTCTCACATTCTGTTTCTAATCCTTTGCTTTTTGTTGTTGTTTATTCATTCCAGTCATGTCTCTTCTTGACCCCATTTGGGGTTTTCCTGGCAAAGATACTGGAGGATTTGTCATTTCCTCTCCAGCCCATTTTACAGATGAGGAAACTGAGGCAAAGGGGCTTAAGTGACTTGCCCAGGGTCATACAGTTAGTAGGGATCTGAGGCCAAATTTATTATTATTTTTTTAATTTTGAATATTTTCCCATAGTTACATATTTCATGTTCTATCCCTCTCCCCCCTCCAAAATCCCCTAACCTCCCTTAGCCATCACACAATTCCACTGGGTTTTACATGTGTCATTGATCAAGATTTAATTCCATATTATTGATAGTTGGACTAGAGTTATCGTTTAGTGTCTTCATCCCCAATAATATTCCCATCAGCCCATGTGTTCAAGCAGTTGTTTTTATTCTGTGTCTCTCCTCCCACAGTTCTTCCTCTGAATGTGGCTAGTTTTCTTCCTCATAAGTCCCTCAGCCTGGCTCTGGATCCTTGCATTGCTGCTAGTAGAGAAGTCTGTTATGTTCGATATGTACAATGTTCTCTGAGGCCAAATTTAAACGCATGAAGATGAATTTTCCTGACTTCATACTTAAAGTCTTTTTAGATTCTATCCAATATGGCATCTTGCTTCTTATTTTATGGATAGGAAATACTGGCACCCAACAGGCATATGACTTCAGAAGTCACAAGATTATATGGGCCAGGTTTACCCCAGGAGAAGTTGGGAAGAAATTATAGAAGAGAAGGAGAGTGTGATCTGGAGGAGATTCAAGTTTTTGCATTCATTCCTTCAAATCCCCAGCATTTATCAATGTGCTTGGCACATAATGAACTCTTAATGAATGGATATCGATCGATTGCAGTAACGAGATCGAATCTCTCTTGAGGAGGAAGTACGATGACTTTAGCTCCAATACTTACATCTTGTGTAACCTTGGGCAAGTTTGGTTTGTTGATCTTTAAACTGAGGGGTTTGGAGCCCCCAAAAAAGTACCGACAGTATACAAGAGGCAGTGTGGTTTTAGAATATCTGGGTTAAGTCTTGCTCCAAAAACTGACTTTGGATCCTGGCAAGGTGACTCTGGGCAAGATCTCCCAGTGTCCCCAGGCCACTCTCTTAAGACTTTAAATTGAAGAAGGATTGCAAGTTGGTATTGAGAAAATTCCCTCATCTAAAGTTTGCTCTACTGTTAAAAACTACAGGTTTGATGGAGATTTTGTGAGGAGGAAGTGAGGAGGAAATGCCTACCAGCTTGGGAGCAGCCTATGCCAAGGGATTTTAAGATTTTAGATTTTAAGATTTAGATTTTAAGATTTTAAGCTTTTAGAAGAGGCCATTGAATTAAAGAGAGGAGGCACTTAGTATCGGGGTCCAGTTGGTATGGAGTTGAAAAGTGAGTGGTAGGCATTCAGAGATACAGGACAAAAGTTAGAGGAGATAGTAGGGTCAAATGAAGATTTCATTTAAGGAGGAGGAAAAACTGGATGTATGTAGGAAGCCAAGAAGGAGCCAATTGTCTGTCTGGAGTAGAGGAGAGAACCCCATGAAGGTGCAAAGGGACTGTGAAGTGTGGCGGAGGGGAGATGGGAGAAGCTTACAATGCAAGTTTGATTTTTCATTTTTTTAATTGCCTTAATTTATTCATCATTTAAAATTTTTTGCAAATTGTTTGTTGCATTAATAATATACCTAGTTAATTTGCTCCTTTCCTTCCACCCATTAGAGAAGGCATCATTTGACAAGAAGATTTCTCTGGAGGTGGATGTACACAAGTCATTCTTCAAACAATATTTCTTTTGCTGTTTATAATGTTTTCTTGGCTCCTGATTCAGGCTTTATAACTTCATGGAGGTCTTTCCATGTTTTGCCAAAATTAACCTGTTTCATCATTTCTTACCATGCTATAGCATTCCATTGCAATCAAACGCCACGACTTATTTAGCTATTATTTATTATTTTATTTTTAGTATTTTTCTTCATAATTTTGAGTCCCAGATTCCCTCCCTATTACTCCTCCCTCACCCACTGAGAAGGCAAACAGTATGCCACACCTTGATTTTTCTCAGGAAAACAGGAAGAAGTTCCTAAAGTCAATAGCTTGTTAATATTTATTGAAGTTCAACAGTGCATGTCCTCAATAAGACAAACAATGTGGATGGACTGGATGACATGTAGTGGAAAGAACCCTGAATTTTGAGCCTGAGGACATGGGTTTGAATTTCAGCTGCCTTTATGACCTTGACCAGGTCATATCACCTCAATTTTATTCTCTGTAAAGTGAGGGGGTTGATGGAAAAGATTTACATGATCTGATGCAAAGTGAAGTGAGCAGAACCATGGATGCAGGAACAGCAATATTGTTTGATGAACATCCATGAAAGATTTCAGCAATCTAGTGATCCAAGACAATCCCTAAAGACTCATGATGAAAAATCCCATCTGCCTCCAGAGAAAAAACTGATGGAGTATGAATGCATACTGAAACATACTATTTTTTACTTTCTTAATTTTTTTTTGCTTGAGTTCTCTTCCACAAAATGACTACTATGAAAAAAGTCTTACGTGATTGTACATATAAAATCTCTATCAGATTGCTTGCCATCTCAGGGAGAGAGGGAGAGGAGAAAAGGAAGGAAGGAGAGAAGATTTGGCTCAAGATTTTTAAAAAAGGTTAAAAATTGTTTTTACTTGTAATTGGAGAAAAATAAAATACTAATTTTTTTTTTTTAAGTGAAGGGCTTACAGATCTGACCTCAGACACTACCTAACTGTGTGACCCTGGGCAAGTCACTTAACCCCCATTGCTTATCCCTTTCTGCTCTTCTGCCTTGCAATCAGATGGAAGATAAGGGTTAAAAAAAAAATAGTGAGGGGATTGTTCCAGAGAATCTTGAAGGTCTTTTCTATAAAACCTATTCCTTATTATCTCTGTGATCAACTAAAATTCCTTTCATTGGAATTTTAAAACTTTCACAACTTACATTTCAGCCTTATTTTGGTTGACTGCTTATTGACTTTCATCCAAAGAAGACTAAAGTGATATCACTGGTGATGTCTTTTGATTCTTGAATAAATTGCATTTGAGTGAGGCAGAATTGCACAGTTGTCAGCCTGTCTCTTCCAGAGTCATCAATGTCCAGTGGCATGGCCAAAGTCAAGGTAACTAGTGATGGTACAAGATGCAGTGGATGATTTTGGCTTCTTTGATGTCTCACTGAGCTCTAAGCTCTCTGCAGTGCCTGCTTTCTTGGTCTTCAGGACCTTCATTTTCCTTCCACTGGGAGGAAGTCTTCACACGCCTGGGATTGACCCTTTCCCTTTTCACCAGTAGGTGAGGCCTGATGATTATCCTCAGCTTGGTTTAGCCAGCCTGCCAGGATGGTCTATTGGGATGTGGCTGCTGTACATGCCAACAGCTTTTTGGAGCCACAGCTGAGAGTTAGGTGGCAAAAGGACACCAAAGGAGGATGAGTCGTCTTGAAAAGGGCTTGAAAAGCCCTCATACTGGAGGTGCTATTCCTCTTGAACACCCTGTACACCCCATCTTATTTTATTCTTGTTTTCTATATGCATGCCACTATCTAGTCAGCCTGGTTTTCTTGCTATTCCTCATAGGATTCTCCATCCATCTCCTGTCTCCTTTGCACGAGCTGTTCCCCAAATCCAGAATGCATTTTCTCCTCACCTCAGCCTCTTAGAATTATCCTTTTTTCCCTTCAAAATTCATCTTAAGTGCTGCTTCCTACATGATGAGGTTTTAAAATATTAAGATTGATAGGGCTTATATGTACATATATATTATATTATATTATAT
>NW_025371916.1:0-7906 GCF_016433145.1 Gracilinanus agilis | reverse complement strand
TATATATATATATATATATCTGCCCTTTTCTGAACTCTTTGAAATCTGCTCTCTCCAAATTTATGGCATACATCAAACTTTACTTTTCTATTCTTTCCCCATCCCAAATTCTGAGAAGGAATAGTAACTTTCCCCTTAGTTTCCCAATATTTCAACCTTTGTTGGTATCAAATCCAGAATTTCCTTTTGTTGATTACTCCATTCTTTGAAGAATGAACATAATCTTAGAGCAAGATAACAAATTATTTAGTTGCTCTTTTTTTTGGTAGAAAGGGAGCTTCAGAGGACATCTAGATAACTGTAGTTACTCAATCTTATTCTATCCAGCCTCGATGCCAAGTCAAAAATCTGTTTCTAGAACTTTTAATTTGTCTGTATAGTCTATAGCATGCTCTAATGATTAAGTCCCTCCTCTTTATCCTCCCATTGATTTTTCCCCAAGTGTCCATGGGCCCTTGCTCTAATTCCTAGGTTTCCTCACATGAATATACTTTACCATAGTAATTATCATGCTACAAATATTTCTGTTGGAATTAGTGTTAAAGCTCATAGAATCACAAAATTTCAGGGATAGAAGTGATCTCAGTGACATTGATCCCTAGCATAAAAAGTGGTTACCCAGCTTTGCTTAAAAATTTTCTAGGAGAAGAACATAATACCACATGGGACCATCAATTCAACTTTGTATCCTAGTTATTGTGACATTGTGAATAATAGTAATCTTAAATTTACCTTTGCACATTTCATCCTTTTTGGTCCCAGTTCTGACCAAACAAATAAGTCAAATACCTCTTCCAAAGGCCAATATTTTAAATTCTTTAAAAGTTATTGCGTCCCATCCCCCAAATGTTCTCTCAACTTTCTTCAACCAATTTGACTGTCTATACTTTGTTGTATACTTCTGTTATGTTTTGAGGTACATTGTATATTTTATGTAATGTATTTCTGTTATGTTCAACATTCTCCCTTTTTCTGATGGAAAATTGTGGGAATTTCCAATTCTCCTGTCATATTTTTTTGAGAATAAATGAAATATTCTTCAGTTACTCCTCCATGTGATGCACTCAATTTGCCCTTCAGTACAAATAACTGCTACGAAAATATCAGTGTAAGCCTACCATTTCCCAGGACAGCAGTTAGGTCTTTAATTGTAAGGGTTTCAATGTTCACGTACACTGGTAAAACAATGGCCAAGTTCTGAAGCTTACCGATAAAGTTATTCGGTGGAGAAAATTTTGAGTAGAGGAAATAGCTTCTAGCTTTGCTACTGTTTACAGTAGTATCATTCAATACCTTAAATGCTATTCTTGTGTGAATGTAATACTTTAGGAGCATTTGTTTTAGAAAAATCAGTTTGTTTCTGAATGACCTTTAGGAAATATCTGCAATATGTTCATTAACATTTCCCAGCATCTGGTGGATCCTGAAAAAAACAACCAACAACATGAAAAGTCTTTGTAATGTTTTGAAAATGCAAGAGCTATATTATTAAAAGATGCTGCATTAGACCTGCTGCATTAAAACTCGGTGTTGCACACGAGGCAATTTAGGCAAATTTGTTTCTTTAAGAGTGTTTGCTTGGAGGCCTTTATATTTATTCACTGAATTTGCTGTGATGTCATCAGCTTTGCCTCTTGCCTCTTGCATCTTTAATGTCAGTCTCATCTGATGCCACTTTATGTAGATTTTGTGATGCCAATTCACTGGCAGTCTTTCAATGGGCATGAAGTTTGTAGAATTCTCATTTGTAAAAACATTTCTATCAGTAAGATTGACACACTAAACTATTTGTCTTATCTTTTTATGGTAGACAACATGAGGGATGTAGTCAAGTAATGATGACAAATATTTTGCTTCTTAAGATTTCATTTTACACCATTTGATGCCATTTAATTTAAAAATTGGCACAAAATACATCAGCAAATGTAAAGATGGAAAAAGATGTTATTTGGTCAATTTCCTCCATTCCCACACATACACTGCTACCTACCACCACCACCACCACCACCACAACCATTACTACTACTACTACTACTACTACTACTACTACTACTACTACTACTACTACTACTNACTACTACTACTACTACTACTACTACTACTACTACTACTACTACTACTACTACTACTACTACTACTACTACCACTATTGCTACTGATGCTGATGCTATTGTTGTAGCTGTCACTACAGCCATTGCTACCATCACTACTACTACTACTATTTTAATTGGGTTTTTTTGGTCATCTCAGACTCTTCATGATCCCATTTGGGGTTTTCTTGGCAAGGATTTTGGAGTGATTTGCCATTTCCTTTTCTACTTCATTGACAGATGAGGACATTGAGGCAAGAGTTAAGTAACTTGCCTAGGCTCAAACAACTAGTAATTATTTGATGTCAAATTTGAACTCAAGGTGAGACACTCTGTCTCTAGGACTGACACTTTATCCACAGGGCTACCTGGCTATACACTACTACTCCTATATTATTATTAACATAATTACAATAACCATTGTAACCAGTATTGTGCTGATAAATATTTAATAATTGACTATCCTCAAAATGAGTAAATAACATATTTTCAAGCTTAATCTTTATTATTAACGCTTTCCCCATCATTTTATTAATACTAGGCAATCAAGAAATCAAATTCTGATTTATTTTTTCAGGCATTCTCAGGTCTGACTCTTCATGACCCCATGGACCACTACATATCAATATAGTTTATGGAATTTTCTTAGCAAAGATACTGGAATGGATTGTCATTCCCTACTCCAGTGGATTAAGGCAAACAGAGGTTAAATAACTTGTCCAGGGTCACATAGCTAATAAGTACCTGCACCAGAATGTTAACTCAGTTATATCAGGCCCAGTGATCTACCAAGTCATCTAGTTGCCTCTTCTAACTGATTTATAGGATTTGCCTTTTTCTGAGATATCAATATTCTTACTAAAATTTTAACAATAGGCTCTCATGATATAGTATAATAACTAAATATATCTGGATTTTTGTGGATTAATGGAATTTTCTAAAATTTGCTTCTTTCTCAGATGTTGTTTTTTAATTTATTCCAGTTTTTCTTTCTGTCTTCCCTACAACTGACAAATTCTATCATACATCATTGGCTGCCCTTTAAACTCTTTGTCCCTTATTTGGTTAATCACCTATCTCCGAAACTCAAATATGGATTATTCCTAACATTTATGCCTTATCTATCTCTACTTACATGGTCCTGAATATTCCTAGAGATAGTCCATGTATTCATTACAAATCTATTGTCTTAAAAAAAAACTATGTTATGTTAACTAAGTTTTCACTGCCATTTAGCCATCTTTGATGGACTCCACATTGTGTTTTCCTCACAGGGTTTTTTTAAAAAGCTTTTCTTTCCTCAGAACTTTTACACCATTTCTTCCTCTCTCCCTCTTAGGAGAAGACATTGCTCTCTTTTTTTTCCCTTACACTGTACGCTACAACCTCCCTTTTAAATATCCCTCTTTTTCTCCCCTCTTTGTTCAAGTGTCTGATGAAGAGATAAGCTTTCTCCAAAGCATGGAAAACACTTCCACTTGCCCATTCCTTCCTATTGCATCTAGTATCTTACTCCTTCAATTATTTTCTCTATTTCTTTCATTTTCATTCTTTACTTTTCCACTGATATGTTCCTTGACCCTTAAAGCATTCATGAACCTTATTTATACTGTACTTTTAAAAACTCTGAATTGAATCTGCCATTTTCTTATACATTCATTTCTTTGCCCTTTTACCATAAAATTATTAAAGAATGTAGTTTACACTTGCTGCATCCATTTCCTCACCACTCACCAACTGCTCAAGCAAAATCACAACCAATTGAAGAAGAAAATAAAACAATTATTGGAAGTTATTTTTCCCAATTATATGCCAATAAATCTGACAACCTAAGTAAAATACATTAATACTTACAAAAATGTAAACTACTAGATTTAAAAAAGAAATATTTATAAAATATATATGTATATTTTATATACATATAAAATAATATAAAAATTTATATAATCTCATCACAGAAAAAGAAATTGAATAAAACATCAAAGAACTCTATAATAAAAAGGTCCCAGGGTTAGATGGATTCACAAGCATTCAGAGAATGCCTAATTCCAATACTACATTAACTATTTAGAAAAATAGGTAAGAGGCAATCCTTCCATACTCTTTTTTATGGCACAAATATGGTACTGATATCTAAACCAGAAAGAGAAAACTATAGACAAATCTCCCTAATGAACCTTGACCACATCAGTAACAAAACCAACAGAAATCACATAATTATTTCAATAGATTCATAAAAAGCATTTGACAAAATGCAAAACCCAACCTTTATAAAAACAAAATTAAAAAACATTGAAATAAATGGAACCATCCTCAAAGTGATATATGGCATCTTACACAAACCATAGCAATCATTATCTATAGTGGAGATACTCTAAAATCCTAACCATTAAGATCAGGGATAAAACAAGGATGTCCATTATCACCACCATTATTTAATATGGTATTAGCAATGCTTGCTATAAGCAATAAGAGAAGAAAAAGAAATTGAAAGAATTAAAATAAACAATGAAGAAACAAAATTATCACTCTTTGCAGATGATAGGAAGGTATATCTAGAGGATAAAAAAACTAATAGAAATGATGAACAACTTTAGCAAAGTTGCAAGATAAAAAAACAAACCAACATAAATCATTAGCATTTCTATTTCCCACCAGCAAAACCCAATAGCAAAAGGTAGAAAAGGAAATTTCATTCAAAATTACTCTAGACAATATAAAATAACTGGGGGAATACCAACCAAAACAAACCCAATAACCATATGAACACAATTACAAATGACTCTTTACACAAATAAATTTAGACCTAAACAATTGGAAAAAAAATTATTGCTCATGGATAGCTGAGCTAATATAGTGAAAATGACAACCCTAAATAAATTAATTCACCTATTTTGTGCTATACCAATCAAACTACCCAAAAATTATTTCATAGAACTAGAAAAAATAGCAATAAAGTTCATCTAGAAGAACAAAGGCCAAGAGTTCCAAGGAAATTAATGAAAAAAATATTTAGAAAGGAGGCCTACCTGTACCAGACAGCAAATCATACTATAAAGTGGTAATCATAAAAACAATCTGGTACTGGATAAGAAATAGAGTAGTGGATCAATAATGGAATAGATTAGGTAATCAACACAAAGCAATTAATATGCAGAGTCATTTAGTATTTGATAAACACAAATATCTAAGCTTTTGTGAAAAGAACTCATTATTTGATAAAATTGATAGGAAAACTAGAGAGCAGTGTGTCAGAGACTAGGCATGGACCAACACCTCACATCATACACCAGGATAAAGATGAAATGGATGCTAGATCTAGAAATATAGGGTGACACCATAAAAAATTAGAGGAACATGGAAAACTTTACATGTCAGACTTATAGATAAGAAAAGAATTTATGACCAAACATGACATAGAAAACATTATGAAAAATGAGATGGGTCATTTTGATCACACTAATATAAAAGGTTTTGCACAAATAAACACAATAAAACCGAGATCAGAAGGAAAATAACAAATTGGGGGGGGGAAGTGTTTAGCAAGTATCTCTGACAAAAGCATCATTTTTCAAATGTAGAGAGAACTGAGTCAAATTTATTAGAATAGAAAGCATTCTCCAATTGAAAGTGGCCAAAAGATATGAATAGGTAGTTCTCAAAGGAAGTAATTAACATTATTCATAATCATATGAAAAGATTATCCTATTCACTAGTGATTAGAGAAATGCAAATTAAAACTCTGAGATACCACTTCATACTTATCAGATTGACCATGATGACAAAGGTAAATGTTGGATTGGATGTAGGAAAATTGGGACACTAATATACCACTGGTGGAACTGTCACTGATACAACAATTCTAGAGAGAACACAATGTGGAACCAGGCTCAAAAAGTCACAAAATTACCACTACTGGGTCTGTATCCCACAGTGATCAGAGAAAAGGGAAAAGGACCTATCTCTACCACAATATTTTTAACTGCTCTTTTTGTAGTGGCAAAGAATTGGAAACTAAAGATTTGTCCATCACTTGGAGAATGGCTGAACAAGTTGTGATAAATGGTTTTAAAGGAACACTATTGTATCATAAGAAAAGACAAACTGGAGGACCTATTGTATATGTGATGTGTCTTCCATCATAAAATGAGCAATATGGAAATATGTACATGAAAATACAAGTATAACTTATACAAGCCTATTCTTTGCCTGGTAAAGTGGAAGGTAGCAAGGGAAAAAAATATGAATTTTAAAATGTCAAAAAACAATTGTCAAGGGGGCAGCTGGGTAGCTCAGTGGATTGGAGTCAGGCCTAGAGACGAGAGGTCCTAGGTTCAAATCTGGCCTCAGACGCTTCCCAGCTGTGTGACCCTGGGCAAGTCACTTGACCCCCATTGCCCACCCTTACCCACTCTTCCACCTAGGAGCCAATACATAGAAGTTAAGGGTTTAAAAAAAACAATTGTCAAAAATTGTTTCTTACACACAACTGAAAAAATTTAAAAGTTAGAAAAAAAAGTCCTTTCTTCCCCCAAAAATGTTTCAGTTCAAAAAGTAGTCTCAGAGACATTTGAATAACCCCACCCAATTGGCCCAGGGAGGGAAAGGGGCAGAAGGAATGTTGTAGAGAGAATGTGAATGTACCAATAACTCCTCAGACATAGCAGGAAGTATTTACATATACAGTAAAAATTATGCCAAGGCACTGGCAAAAAAATGATTCTAACTGTATGTAGTAAGGCACTACAAAATTATGTATTTATAAAAAAGACTGATTTGCATGATGAAAGGGGAGAAGATTCCTCCATACACTAGGTCTACTTGCTATAAGGCCTCCAATGGTATAGATCATGTGCAAAAAAAAGGGGAGGATGGCAAGGGGAAAAAATAAGGAGATATGATATTTAAGCTGTATATATACTATGGGTGTTTTCCTTGGGCAGCCTAATTGTTGGAGATTTTCTCTACCAAGTAAGGGAATAATAATACCTTTTCTGGAAGCTGAAGAAAACTGCAGAACTATGGAGGATATATCACACATGAGACCTTTCCTACAAGGGTTGTGTCTTTCAGGGAGCTAAGAAAAATAGAAACATAAAAGTATAGAAAGTAGAAAAAAATTGTAAAGGACTAGAGGAAGCAAAAATCTGTGCTGACTACTGTGGGAAATACAGGAAAAACTTCCCAAAAGAAGTTACTCCAATAGGTCAAAGGGGAACCCAAAGGAGACTACTGAGATGGCAGATCAAGTCCCTAGCATGCCCTGTTGGACCATAATGTAAGTCAATGAGACTACCTTGGTCCTTGAGAGGAAGGTCACTTACTGACTTCAGTTATGAATCCTTTCTTTTTCTACTAACATAAATAAAACTGTTCATGTTTTAAGTCTTATAAGTCAGCAAGTACACTGGTATGTAGAGTTGGTCTTTGTGGGGTATGCGGGGGGAGTCTGTCAGATATTGAAATTCCCTGATGATCCAGGGAGAGGCAAAAAGCCAGAGAAGTGAAAGGTTCCCAAAGTGTTCACAGGTCCTTCATGCCAGGAGGGAAAGTCTGATATGAAGGTGATATATTGATTCTCTGTCTTTTCCTACTTTATAAATAATTCAAAGTATAATGTTTTCACTTGAATATAGTCTACTCTGATTTAGCATCACAATCTTCCACCCTTACCCCCCTTAGCTTCCACAGAAGTTTGTGAACAGAAAGGCTATTCATCAATCAACAACCAGAAATAAGTGTATCCATCTGTCTCCAACTCCATTTTGCTTCTTATAAAGTCAATGGAGAGTCAGTGGTATTGACTAATTTTGACT
>NW_025371915.1:0-4104 GCF_016433145.1 Gracilinanus agilis | reverse complement strand
CAGCTGGGAAGTGTCTGAGGCCAGATTTGAACCTAGGACCTCCCGTCTCTAGGCCTGCCTCTCAATCCACTGAGCTACCCAGCTGCCCCTTGAGAGTACTTTTGGAACAAGAATTAGAAATTTCAGTTTCTAATCCTCGCTAACTCATTAGCCAACTACTTCATAATGGGTAAAGGACTTGGAATAAAGTCTGGGGGAAAAATCCCAATTCTAACATTTATTACCTATGTGGGTAACCTTGTATAAATCACTTCGTTTTGGGTCTTCATTAAAAGGAGAATGTGTGTGAGTGTGTGTGTGTGTGTGTGTGTGTGTGTGTGATCATACTTTATTTTATGGTCAGGAGTATGTCTGAGTAAATATTTAACAATTGGCTTCCCAAACACACACACACACACACACACACACACACACACACACACACACACGCAGTTTTCTCTTTTACATGAAGGATGTAGATGAGAAACTTTCTTTTTTTTTAAGAATTTGAAATTATACTTAATACCCAAAATATTTTTATTTTTTTTAAAATTTATTTTGAATATTTTCCCCTAGTTACATATTTCATGTTCTTTCCCTCTCCCCCAAATCTCCCTAACCCCCCTTAGCCGATGCACAATTCCATTGGGCTTTACATGTATCATTGTAGATGAGAAACTTTCTAACACTGCGGTAATTCAGAAAAGATACAAAGAAGACTCGTGCAGTATCTCTGCCCTCACAAAACTTACATTTGAGTAGGTTAGATAAAACCTTTATAGAAATCAGATTGTATAAAACCTGTAGATAAAACCTATATAAAAATCCTTTGTGTCCTCTTACATTGCTCTGGTTCGTTGTTGTCTCATTGATGAGAATTTTTTTCTTCACTTTGGTGATGTAAAAAAGTATAAAATTCCCATAGGTAGGTATGGATTCTTCGACTTGTGCTAGGTAATTGTTGGTTGACTGATTGATTCTTGGTCATTTTGTATGGCCAAGTTACGTGACCTTTAAAGTGTGATCTTTAAAAGGAAGCTGAGGGAACCAGGGCAAGGATATTAGAAAGAAGTCAGTAGGATATAGTATGTTTTCATTTCTTGTATGGAAGTCTACACAGTGGTGAAGGGATCTTTTCAGGGAACAATGTGCTTCAGGGAATTATCTGCAGCAGAGGAATTCTTGTATCGGCAGAGTTGTGCTTTGGCAGAGCACAGGGGCAGAATTCCTGGATCAAATGGCAATTGGAGTGGAAGAGTAACAAGAGCCAGAGATATGATGTGGATGGAAAACACAGATCTTGCTCTTCATTGGTACTGTGAGTTATGAGGACTGTGTAGGTTGGGGGGAATCAGGACTGATTTTCTAGAGTTCTATATCCACTTGTGGTAGAGATGGGGGTGGGAAGAAAGGAAGACAGAGTAATGCTAAAAGTCTGGAGGACCACATAGTTCCCTAGGGGATATGGATTCCATTGAAAGGGTAGGCTGCTTTTTTTCTCTCAGTAATTTCCCCTCTTGGGAAAAAAAAGATAACCCTCATATTATTGCTATGTCTGGAGGACATATAGATTCTTGGGGGAATGTGAGGCTTACAGGAGAGGGAAGAAAAGCTTTTTCATTATTTATTGTCTTCAGTATGAGTTCTTTTTTTTTAATTGAATGAAATGAGGCTTCTCCTATATTTAACATTTTGTTAGACAAAATGCTTACAAGGGAGACCTTGTAGATTAGCCTTTAGCTAATTATTACTATTTTTTTTCAGCAACCTAGGGTGGAGAACCATGGGTAAGAGAAACAAGCCAAAGAACATGATTATTGAAAAATATTCAATCAGGGAGTCCTTCATAGAGGTGTCTTATATTGCAGTATTTTCTCTTCAGTTACTCATCCTCTGTACCATTCAAGCAGCCAAAATGTCCCGTTATTAGTTATTATTTTATAAAGATCATAACTGATATTCTATTATGCTTTCAGATTTACAAAGTAATTTATTTACAGGTATCATCTCATTGGATTGCTCTCATGCTGTACGCTTTGCTTCCTGCAGTAAGCCGAAGGGTCCTGAAAGGCAGAGACCATAATAGAAGCTTCTTTATTGCACCAGTGTCTAGTATCCAGACCATGTCATAGACTCTCATTAAATATTATTCCATTGCCTGATAGAGCTGTCCCAGAGTATTAGACAGGAAATCAGAGGGCTTGGTTTCTCATCCTGCCTTGCTTCTACTTAGCTGTGTGACTATGGGAAAACAGCTTGACTTTTCTGAATGTCCTCATCTATAAAGTGAAGAAAACATGGGATTTGAATTCTTTAAAAAAAAAAACCCTTTCCTTCATTTTAGTATCAGTACTGTGTATTGATTTCATGGCAGAAGAGTGGTAAGGGCCAGGCAGTGGGGGAGAAGTGACTTGTCCAGGGCCACACAGTTAGGAAGTCTCTGAGGCCAGTTCTGAACCCAGGACCCCAAGCCTCCAGATCTGGCTCTCAATTCTCTGAGTTCCCTAGCTGCCCTGCAGGGATTTGAAGCCTTGAGGTAAAACCTCTCTGCTCCTTGTGCAACCTCTCTGGGGCTCAGTTTCCTTGAAAATAAACTGAAAAGTTAAACTAGAGAGCTTCTAAGGGCTCCTTCAGTTCTAAATCTCTATGGTTTCTGAGGTCTCTTCAAGCTCTAAAATTCTAATCCATGTGAAAATGGTAGAACTGCCCAAGATCTGAGCATTGTTCATACCTGCTTCCCTAACTACATTATGGAGAAATATCTATTTGGTTAATACACAGGGGCTCAGGGGGAGGTTTTTGTGGCTCTCCTCAATGCTATGCCCTTGATGTGTGTCCTAGAAGAAAGAGCACTGGGTTTAGAGCCAGAAAGACTTTTGGACCAGGTATAACCTCTGATGCTTTCTAATTGTCTCATCACCTCTGAGCCTCAGTTATTTTTTCATTTTACAAAATTGTTTCTGATTATACTTGTAGGATTTAGAGGTCTAAGCGACTGTTAGGTTTAAATGAGATAAAGTATGTAAAGGAAGGCACTTTTCAGCTTTCAAAGCTCTATTAAATCAATCGACTGACAGTTTATTTTCCCAATTACATGTAATAATAATTTTCACATTTCCCAAAATCATAATATCCAAATCATCTCCCACTTGGAAATGGTAAGCAATTTGATCTGGACTCTACATGTATTATCATGCGAAACACGCTTCCAAATTGGTCATTCAACAAGCATTTTTATTTTTATTTTGAATATTTTCCCATATTTACACATTTTATGTTCTTTCCCTCTCCCCCAAACTCCCCTAACTGTCCCCTTAGCCAACGCACAAACCCACTGGGTTTTACATGTATCATCGATTAAGACCTAATTCCATATTATTGATAGTTGGACTAGAGTTATCATTTAGTGTCTTCATCCCCAATAATATCCCCAACAGCCCATGTATTCAAGCAGTCAACAAGCATTTTTAAAGGACTTTCAATGTGCAGTTGCTGGGACTTGGAAGACAAAAATGTATTTACACTATACAGGGGGAGACAACATAATTGTTAGCTAGCATTGAGAGAGAGAGCTTAAAGGTTAGTATTGTACTTTACATCTCATTTGGTTCTGATAACCAGTTTATGGAGTAGGTACTATGATTGTCCCCATTTTACAGATGAGGAACTGAGTCTGTCGGAGGTGAAGTGATTTGCTCAGGTGACTTATCCAGCTCATAAGCATCAGAGGCAGGATTTGGACTCCAATCTTTGTGTCTCCAAAGCCATCACTCTGCCATGACACCTGGTATGCACATACACGAATGTTTTCAGGAAATAGTGGATGTTTAACATGAAATAACCAAAATCCAAACCAAAATCCAAAACAAAAACAACCCCCATGTGTTTATGACTTCCATGCTTCCATATGAAGATGGAGAGAACGTATTGGTACATGTTGATAATGTTGGCATCCACTAAGGAGAAATATATAATATAATATACAATAAAAATATGTAATATATAATATAATACAATACAATACAATATAATACAATACAATGTAATGTAATGTTATGTTATATAATATAATGTAATGTAATATAATATAATGTAATATAATATAATGTTATATAATGTAATGTT
>NW_025371914.1:0-7388 GCF_016433145.1 Gracilinanus agilis | reverse complement strand
TTGTGCTAAAAGGAATAATAAACTGGAGGAGTTCCAGGCGAACTGGAGAGACCTCCAGGAACTGATGCAGAGGGAAAGGAGCAGAGCAAGAAGAACATTATACACAGAGACTGATATACTGTGGTAAAACCAAATGTAATGGGCTTCTGTACCACCAACAATGCAATGACCCAGGACATCTCTGAGGGATTTATGGTAAAGAACGCTACCTACATTCAGAGAAAGAACTGCAGGAGAGGAAACATTATAAGAAAAACAACTGCTTGAACGCATGGGTCAGGGTGGACATGATTGAGGATGTGGACTGGAAACTACCAAACCAATGCAACCACCAACAATTTGGAAATAGGTCTTGATCAAGGACACATGACAAAACCAGTGGAAATGTGTGTCGGCCATGGGTTGGGGGAGTGCAGGGGGTGAAGTGGAAAGTAGGAGAATGAATCATATAACCATGTTAAAAATGATTATTAATAAATGTTTAAATTAAAAAAACGAATTAGTGACATAATAATCTAATTCTTCAAAACTGGTGGTTTGAAGAACAAATCATAGAAATAATCACTGATTTCATTGAAAAGAATTACAATGGGGGGGGCAGCTGGGTAGCTTTGTGGAGTGAGAGTCAGGCCTAGAGAAAGGAGGTCTTAGTTTCAAACCCGGCCTCAGCCACTTTCCAGCTGTGTGACCCTGGGCAGGTCACTTGACCCCCATTGCCCACCCTTACCACTCTTCCACCTATGATACAATACACCGAAAATACAAGGGTTTAAAAAAAAAAAGAAAAAAATTACAATGGGGAGACAACATATCAAAATTTATGAGATATAGCCAATGTAGTACTCAGGGGAAAATGTATATCTCTGAGTGCTTATACAATGGAATAGGGGGAAATAAAATAATTGAATTGGGTATGGAAATAAAAAAATGAGAAGAATAAAAAATGAAAAATCCCTAGTTAAAGACTACATTGGAAATCCTAAAAAATCAAAGGAGAAATTAACAAAAATAAAAGTAAAAAAAGTTTGAACTAATAAATAAGACTAGGAGCTGGTTCTACTAAAAAAAAACAAGTAAAATAGATAAAGTATTGGTTAATTTTATTAAAAAAGAAAGAAGAAATTTAAATTATGGTAGCAAAAATTTAAAAAAGGTCATTTCACCTCTAATGAAGAGGAAATTAAGGCAATTATTAGGAGCTATTTTGCCCAATTACATGTTAATAAATCTGACAATATAGGTGAAATGGATAGGTAAAAATTTTTAATTGCCTAGATTAACAGAAGTGGAAGTAGAATGCTTACATAATCCCACATCAGAAATAAAATGGAATAAGCCATCAATGAAATCCCCAGGGGGAAAAAAACAAACCCTGAAGTCTAGATGGGTTCACAAGTGAATTCAATCAATCATTTAAAGAACAATTATTCCTAATAATGTACAAACTATTTGACAAAATAAGTAAATAAGGAAATTTACCAAATTCTTTTGATGACACAATAATATCTAATACTGATACCATAGCCAGGAAAACCAAAAAGAGAGAAAATAATTATAGACCAATCTTCTTAATGACCATAGATGCAAAAATCTTAAATAAAATACTTGCAAAAGACTACAGCAATAAACCACAAGGATTGTTCAGTATGACCTTGAGGGATTTATATCAGGAATTCAATGTTGGCTTAAATAGATGCAGAAAAAGTCTTTGACAAAATACAGCACCCATTCCAATTGACTAAAAAGCATTGAAAAAAGGGCCCTTACTAAAAATAATGAATATTTATTTAAAACCATTAGCAAGGGTCATTTTCAATGGGAATTGTAAGGGACTGAGTTCTCAGGACTGAAAGGCAAAGGTCTGAGACTGCTTATGTCAGGTGAGGTCCAGGGTCAGTGTAAGACAAGGTCTGAGATCCCTCAGTTTCCGCATTTCTCAACAAGTTGCTGATTGAGGCAATAATCTTTCCCAGGCCCATTTTCCCAGGCAGAAAAAAATATGTTTAACTGACTCTTGGAATCTCCCCTTTCTCAGTTCCGGTTATCTTCCCACTTACCCTACCTATAGTCCTTTGCTCAAGGGTCCCTCTCAAGGCTAACTTTTGTTATGAGAATATTGCTTGGATTTCCCTGAGAAAATTTCCTTGCAGTTTTTTGTCTTTATAACATTGGGTATTCATTCAATAAACTGCACTTAGTTGTCATCAGCAATTGAGGCCCTTCTGACCCCAAACTTTGACTTGTGTCTCTTTTCCCCAGCCCTTACCTGAGGAACTCCTGGGCCCCATTGTGTCCCTCCTCAGGGGCTTTCACAGAGAATAAGTTGGAAACCTTCCAAAAAGATCAGGAGTGAAGCAAGGATGTCTATTGTCACCATATTATTTAATATTCTAATAGAAATGCTAACGTTAGCAATTAGAAAAGAAAAAAGAAATTGAAGGAATTAAAGTAGGAAACTATATATGGAAACTAAATTATTACACTTTGTGGATGACATGAGAGTGCACTTAGAGAATCCTAGTAAATCAAGTAGAAAATTAGTTGAAATAATTAATAATTTTAGCAAAGTTTAAAATACAAAATAAATTCACATGAATCATCAGCATTTCTATATACAACAAAAATCAGCAACAAAAGTTAGAAAGAGAAACACCATTTAAAATCACTCTAGACAATATAAAATATTTGGCAATCTATTTGCCAAGACAAATATAGGAATTATATGAACACAATTACAAAACACTTTTTGCATGAATAAAACTAGATCTAAACAATTGGAAAATATTAATTGCTCATGGGTAGACTGAGCTAAAAGAATAAAAATAATAATCCTACTTAAATTTATTTACTTATTCAGTGCCATACCTATGAAATTACCAAAAAATATTTTATAGAACCATTAAAAATTTACAAAACTCATCTGGAAGAAAAAAAAGATCAAGAATAACATGGGAACTCATGAAAAAAAATATGATGGATAGCCTGGCAATACCAGACCTTAACCTCTACTATAAAGCTCATCAAAAAATCTGGTACTGGCTAAGAGATTGAAGGGGAAATCAATGGAATAGATTAGAAATAAATGACCTAAGCAATCTAATGTTTGATAAAACCAAAGATCCTGGCTTTAGGGATATGAACTCACTATTTTGACAAAAACTGCTGGTAAAATTGGGAAATCATATGGCAAAAATTAGGTTTAGATCAATATCTCATCTATTCCAAGATGATTTCAAAATGGATTTATGACTTAAGTATAAAGAATGATATTATAAGTGAATTAGGTGAATGTAGCATACTTTACCTGTCAGATATACAGAGAAGTGTAGAATTTAAGAAGAAAAAAGACAAAGAGAACATTGAAAGATGTAAAATGAATAATTTTCAGTATATTAAATTAAAAAGGTTTTATACAAACAAAAATAAAGCAACAATGATTAGATAGAAAGCAACAAACTGGGGAAAAATCATAACAAATTTATCTGATAAAGGTCTAATTTCTCAAATATATAAAGAACTAAGTCAAATTTATAGGATACCAGGTCATTCCCCAATTGACAAATGATCAAGAGATATGAAGTCAGTTTTCAGATGAAGAAATCAAAACTATCAATAATCATACAAAAAAGATCTAAACCCCTCCTAATTAGAGAAATACAAATCAAAACAACTCTGAGGTACTTACAACAAGCATATTGTCCAATATGTCAGTAAAGGAAAATAATAAATTTCACAGGGTAAATGGCCAAACTGTGACACTAATGCATTACTGGTGAAGTTGTAAATTGATTCAACCATCCTGGAAAGCAATTTGCAATCCTGCCCAATGTTGTTTTTTTTTTTTTTTTAATGCATGCCTTTTGATCCAGCAATAGCACTACTAGGTTTGTTCCCCAAAGAGAAAAAGAAAAATGGGGATGAATTAGTTTTTACAAAAAACATTTATAGCTGTGCTCTTTGTGATGGCAAAAAAATTGGAAACTCAGGGGATGTCCCTCAAATAGGGAATGGCTGGGCAAATTGTAGTATCTGATGGTAATAGAATACTATTGTGCTATAAGAAATGATGTACCAGATGATTTTGGAAAGAACTGATAAGATCTACAAGAACTGATGTGGAATGATGTAAGCATTACTGTTAGGGACCAAGACTTTAAGATAAAATAGTCACTCTTCTAAGAATAGATATCATTCACTCTTCTAAGATAAGATATTGATCATAGGCCCAGCCATGCTTGGAGACAGTAAGACAGCACAGGAGATTTTCTATGCTCCCTTTCCGCGTTCCTTTCCCTTTAGTATTGGCCGACCCCCTTCTGCCCTCAACCTATATATTCTTGTCATAGATCTGCAATAAAGGAGCCTTGCTTCCATCCAAACGGCTCTGTGTCTCGCGTGCGAGGTCTCCCCTCATCTCTCCCTATGGGTTCTTAGGTTGTCGTTTCCCCGGACCCCTCGGTTGTGTCCGGCTGGACCCGGACACATTACCAGGAGAACATTATTTACAGAAACTGATACAGTGTGGGATGATCAAATGTAATAGACTTTGCTACTAACAGCACTACAATGATCCAGGACAGTTCTGAGGGACTGATGAAAAAGAATGCCATCCACATCTAGAGAAAGAACTGTTAGAATAGAAATGGAGAGGAAAACATATGATTTATCATTTGGTTATTTTGGCATATGATTTTGGATTTTGGTTCTAAAAAATTATGTTTTGATTATGTTAAATTTATTTTTCTTGAACTAAGAAAACCAGTGCAACCAAGATTAGAATGGGAAACAAATTTAAGGGTAAAATCTCAGAAAATGTCCCTAAAAGAAGACTTATGAATAAAATTTATAGTAATACAAAGTATTATACAAATGAAAAATGATAAAAAAAAAACAGATAGTTCTCAGATGAAGAAATTAAAATTATTTAAAGTTGTATACTCTTTCACCCATAAATACCACTACTGGGTCTGTATCCCACAGAGATAAGATACAAGTGAAAAGAGCCTAACAGTACCAAAAGATTGTTTAGAAACTCTTTTTGTAGTGACAAAGGATTGGAAACAGAGGGTTTTCATCACTTGGGGAATGAATGAACAAGTTATGATATATCGTTTTGATGGAATATCATTGTACCATGAGAAATGACAAACAGGATGAGTTCAGTAGAACTGAGAAAGACATATGAATGATGCAATGTGAAGAGAGCACAATCAGTGGGAAAAAATATATATATATAGTAAGAGAAATGATACAAAGATAAATCGTGAAGGACTAATTATCAGTAAAGAATTTTCCAAGACAAGCCAAAGTGATTCATTATGAAAATGTTATCCACAGCCAAAGAGGGAACTGTTGAAGTCTAAGTGAGGATCAAAGCATGACATTTTTGAATTTATTACCTTCTCAAAATTTTTATTTTATAATTCATATGTCTTCTTCAAAACATGCACAATATTGAAATATGTATTACACGAAAATATTGATATACTCTATATCAGATTACTGCCTAAGGGATGGGGCAGAGGAAGGAGGGAGGAAAAGAAAATCTGAATCTCAAATGTCAGAAAACAATTATTAAAAATGTTTCTATATTTAACTGAAAAAATAGGTAAATAAATAAAAAAAATTAGAATTACACAAAGGACTTCCTAAAACAATAAATAACAAAATAAAATCAAACGAATGAAATGTTAAAAGGGAATATGAAAAATATTATTGCCAAAACAATTTACTTAGAAAATAAATTGAGGAAAGAAAATACAAAAAATTTCAGACAAGCAGAGTTATTATTAAAATGTTATTATTTAAGAAAAGAGACCAAGTGATATCCAATTATAATAGAATACTATTTTGCTATAAGAAATGATGAGCAGGATGATTTTGGAAAAACCTAGAAAAATTTACAGAAATGATGCAGTTGTGAAATTAGCAAAACAGGAGAATACTTTACATAGTTACAATAAGAATAAGCTATTCTCAGCAATACAATAATCCAAGGCAATTCCAAAGGATTTATAATGAAAAAATGCTATTCACTTCTAAAGAACTCATGGAGTCTGAATGCAGATTAAAAAAAACCTACATAAAATTATTTTCCTCATTTGTAGTTTATTTTTTGTCTTTGTTTTCTTTCATAATGAGACTAATATGGAAATATGTTTTTGCATGACTGCATATGCATAACCTATTTCAAAATGCTTGCATGTCAGGGGTGGGAGAAGAGATAGAAAAAGGGAGAGAATTTGGTAGTCAAAATTTTTTTAAATAATGTAAAAGAATTTACATATTATGGGAAAAATAAAATATGAAAATAGATAATTTTCACAAACCATGAAAGATAAGACTTTACAATTATTACTACTAAATTTCATTATACTAGATTTAGATCAATCCCTATATATAGCTTATCAATATTTTTTGATTTCCAATTTTGGGACCTTAATTTTCAAAATCTTTTTTGATTGGATTTCTACTTTTCTCCCATGTTTAATCTAATGGGAAAGAATCTTATAGATATTAATTTTGCTTAGTCTCCCAGTTGGATAATGTATTTTGTGTTTCTCTGTTGTAAGAGTTTGTAAATAATCATAAGAATAGCACCTTTGATGCAGGGTACTCACTATCACCTGTAGCCACCAAAATTTTCAGAAGAGGCATGGTTAAGCATCACTTAGACTGCTGGATGATGAAATAATATTCTTAGGGGCTTCATCAGGTCTGAGATTCCTTACTTAGCCTGATGGAAATGTAAACTAGTTTCCATATAATTAATTCATTTATTACCAGCTTTCTTTTCTAGTCTCTCCCATGACATTTCTCCATTCCCAAAACTTTCTCCTCCCTTGAATATCCTATTAGGTACCTGGCACCTGAATTGTCTCAGGAAACTAAAATATTTTAGCCTTCAAGTAATTTATCATAGCTTTTATCTTGAACCTGAGTAACTAAGTACCCTGGATACGTAGACAATCATCTCTGTCTCTTGAAATTGATGGAGGAAAGATACAGTAAGTGTTTTTCCAAAGTCCAAAATATCCAAAAGATGAAATTTTACACTTTGGGGACCATGAGGTTTAAGATATTCACTTCCCAAATAAGATAACTTACACCAGTAGGAACCACAAGTGGTTAAAGGTAAAAATATTTGTGTAACTCATCTGCCCTAGTAAAATAGGTAATGCTAAGAAGTAGAAGGATTACCTGGCCATAATTTCACTTCAGGAAAATCACTTTGGTAGATGAAAGTCTAGAGTACAATTTGGTGAGATGAGACAAGAGGGAAAGCCGTTATGAAATTTTTGCAATAATTCAGATAAGAGGTTATTAGGGCTAGTAGGTCTGTTGTTGGAATGAATGGGACTTATCTAAATAAAAAACAAGATTTGGCA
>NW_025371913.1:0-7026 GCF_016433145.1 Gracilinanus agilis | reverse complement strand
GTATATAATATATATATATATAAATTATACTATATATAAAATATCTACTATATACTATGTAAGACACTATTCTAAGGACTGGATATATAAAGATAAAACCAAGAACAGACTTGCCCTCAAAGAGCTTCCGTTTCTGTGGGTGGGATACAATCTTTACATAGATAAAGTAGTACCAGGCCATTTGAGAAGGGAGAGAGCACTGACAATCATGGGGATCAGGAAAGGCTTCCCAAGGAGAGAGTGTCTGAGTTGAACCTTTAAGGAAGCTGGGTATGCTAAGAAATGCAGATAAAGTGTATGCAAAGGCAAGAAGTGGAATGGCAAGTAGAAAACTTTGGTTGGAACAGATGGTATGGGATGGTGTGTGATTTGAAATAAATCTATTAAGGAGCCAGAAAATGAAGGGTTTACAATATCAAAGAGAGAGTTTGCATTTTCTTCTAAAAGCAATAAAGTCACTTAAGATTTCTGATCAGGCTCTGATTTATATCATAGGAAGGCTATTTTGGTAGTTGTGTAGAGGATGGATTGGGGAAAGGAAATACTGATGGAACCAAAGGACCAATTAGGAGGCTATTATAGTTTAATAATCCAGGGGGTTGATGAGGATTTAAACAAATTCATGATAGCCACGTGAAATTACAGAATATAAAATATATTGTAGAAGTGGATGACAAATTTGAACTTATGACTATAAATGGAGGTGAAGGAGGAAAAGAAGAGAAGAATGCCTATAACAGAGACTTATGGAATACTCAAGATTATGAATGGGACATGAATAACAATCCAGCAAAGAAGACAGAAAGAACAGTTAAATAAAGAAGGGAAGAGAACCAGGAAGAAGCAGTGTTACAAAAACCCAGGAAGGAGAAAATATACGGGCAGAAGAGTTGTCAACAGTGTCAAAAACTTCATGTTATTTTTCCCTGGTAGACTGAACTCCTTGAGAACTGGAATTGCTTTTTGCCTTTTTTTTTTTATCCACAATACCTGATAGGTACTTCTTGACTTGACTTGATTTAATTAAGAAGTTATTGGTAACCTGGGACAGCCCATTTTCAAGTTTTTGGTGGAATAAACACAAAGGACTAAGCAATTACTAGGAAGTAAGGATGTAAAGACCAAATTGCAGATGTCTTTTTTGAATATGTCTGGAAAATGGAAGAGATATATAAGGAGGTGATCACCTATTCTGCCATCTTGAGTTCCATATAATCCTACAACATGGTATTAATCTACAAAGATAATTGCCCAGTGTTCGCAGGCCAAATCACATAATTCTTCCACATAAATGGATATATTGCTCCATCCATCGAGTGAACAGTTGCAAATGCAACAACCTTGGGGACTGATGGGTCTGATTTCTTAAGCTGCTCTTTGAGGCAACTTACATAATTATGGTGAAATATTTACATTGGCACTCTGCTACTCCAAATTCTTTGGATCATGGGTTCATGATTCTCAGAATTAGAATAAATGTCACAGTCTGGCATCATCTTAGCCAAAACGAAGATAGTGAAGTCAACAGCAACAAAGCAAGATGAAAACAATAATGCTGCATTTTTCCTGTGGAGATCTGCCACGTCTTATTCCAGAATAACATGAAATTGCTAGTTCCAGAAATATTTCTACTACTACCAGTACGAACACCATGTTGTTTTACTATCTTTGTGACTACCCTTCCATACTTAAGGATGATGATCAATCCCTAGATAGTAGATGATACAATAAGACTAAAAAGCTACCTGCTTTTCTTTTTTTTCTTTTCTTTTTTTAAAATAAATTTTATTTTTTAGAAAAGTTATCATGGTTACATGATTCATGTTCTTACTTTCCCTTTCGCCCCTCTCACCTCCCCCCCCCCCCCATAGCCTATGCACATTTCCCCTGGTTTTAACATGTGTCATCAATCAAGACTTATTTCCAAATTGTTGATAGTTGCATTGGTGTGGTAGTTTCGAGTCTACATCCCCAATCATGTCTGCCTCAACCCATGTGTTCAATAAGTTGCTTTTCTTCTGTGTTTCCTCTCCTGTAGTTCTTCCTCTGAATGTGGGTAGCATCTTTACCATAAATCCCTCAGAATGTCCTGGGTCATTGCATTGATGCTAGTACAGAAGTCCATTACATTCTATTTTACCATAGTATATCAGTCTCTGTGTATAATGTTCTGGCTCTGCTCCTTTCATTCTACGTCAATTCCTGGAGGTCTTTTCAGTTCACATGGAATTCCTCTACTTTATTATTCCTTTTAGTGCAATAATATTCTATCACCAGCATATACCGCAGTTTGTTTAGCCATTCCCCAATAGAAGGGCATACTCTCATTTTCCAGTTTTTTGCCACCATGAAAATCGCAGCTATAAATATTTTCGTACGAGTCTGTTTATCTATGATCTCTTTGGGGTACAAACCCAGCAATGGTATGGCTGGATCAAAGGACAGGCATTCTTTTATAGCCCTTTGAACATAGTTCCAAATTGCCAGCCAGAATGGTTGGATCAGTTCACAACTCCACCAGCAATGCATTAATGTCCCAATTTGGCCACATCCCCTCCAGCATTCATCACTCTCCCTTACTATCATTTTAGTCAAATCTGCTAGGTGTGAGGTGATACCTCAGCATTGTTTTGATTTGCATTTCTCTAATTATTAGAGATTTGGAGCACTTTCTCATGTGCTTATTGATAGTTTGCCTATTCATGTCCCTTGCCCATTTATCAATTGATTTTTTATAAAATTGATTTAACTCCTTGTATATTTGAGTAATTATACCCCTGTCAGAGTTTTTTGTTATAAAGATTTTTCCCCAATTTGTTGTTTCCCTTCTGATTTTGGTTGCATTGTTTTTGTTTGTACAAAAGCTTTTTAATTTAGCATAATCAATCATCCCATTCACATTCAGAGTTATAATTATCAGTTGTGTATTCCCCAACATTTTGATATCCTCTCTTAGTTCTACTCCTTCTTCTTAGGCTATTTCCTTTTAAACCAGTGATTTGTTTTAAGCCAGTAACCCTTGTCCCCTCCCTTGATTTACTGCCCTTTCTACCCCCTCCCTTGTTATTCCCCTCTTTTTATTTTTAAGGCCTAATGAATTCCTTCTCCCTTCTCCTCCCCTCCCTTTTTTGACCTCCCCACTCCTCTGCTCCCCTTGGTTTATCCCTTCTGACTTTCTCAGTAAGGTTAGATAGAGTTCTATATTGTGTAAATAGAATTAGCTCCAGCCCATTAATAGTCAAAAATCTACTCAACCCAGGCGTGCTAATGATGTCACTCTCACCTCCCTTAGTGGGGAGGGGAGACGAGTTATCCACACGTGACAATAAGTAACAAATCAAGAATAAGGGACTCAATGAGTTGTTTTTAAAGTTTTATCATTCTCCTTGACTGAAGGTATTTCTTTTCCTTGTTAGCAGTGAACAGCTGAAGTGAACAAGGTATGAGAAGCAACTTTCAATACTTTTGGCCAATTCTAGATATAGAAGAGTAGTTGATTTCCCAGCCTTTGGGAGAAAGGTTTGGGGCATTTTTAAAAAATTTATTATTTTACAACACTTTCCTTCTGTCTTGCAATCAATATTAAGTATTACTTCCAAGGCAGAGGAGAGGTAAGTGTTAAGCAATTGGAGTTAAGTGACTTGCCATGGGTCACATAGCTAGGAAGTGTCTGAGGTCATATTTGAACCCAGGACCTGGCTCTCTATCCAGCGAGCCATTTAACTGCCCCTGGTTTGGGATATTTTTGACAGGAATAGGTATCATCAGTCATTCAGTCAACAAACATTTATTAAATTTAAAATTGTATTTAAATTATCAAATTAGATTTAAAAATAAAACAAACACATTTCTTATAGCAAATATACCTAGCAAAAGGGATTCCCTCCTCCCAGTGACTATACATATTTAAAATATATATATCTTATTTTGTACCCTAAATTTATCACCTTCCTGTAATGGAAAACATGTTTCATCCTAGAATCATAAATGGCATCATGTTGATCAGAGTTCTCACAGCATTCAAAGTTGTTCATTTTTTAGTGTTGTTATTGTATACATTGTTTTGTTCATTTTATTCTTCATCGGTTTATAAAAACTCCTCTGAAGCATTTATTTTTATAATATTGATATTATAAGATAATTTTTTCTGGTTCTGTTCATTTCATTCTGCATCAGTTCATACATATCTTTCCATCTCTCTCTCTCTTTTTTTTTGGCTATTATTCATTTCCTTATATCATCACACAACAGAACTCCAACATGGTCATATCCTACAACTTATTCAACTATTCTTTGGTTATTGGACATCCTCTTAGTTTCCAGTTTGGGTTTTTTTTTTTTTGCCACCACAAAAAACTGCTATAAATATTTTTGTACATAAAAGACATTTTCCTCTTTCTTTGATCTCTTTTAGGTATTGGCCTTGCAGGGGCCACAATCCTCAGAACTGCCTCCACTGACTGACTGTCTCTTTCACACCCTGCTGGATGTAATTTTTTTCCTGCTGAGCTAATAATGCTGCTTCAAGATACCATTGCAATGGCCAGTGGGGGTAGGAGTTGAGAGAGAGAAATACCTTTCCCTTATTCTGCTGCCCTCTGGCAAAGGCTGAAAGGTTATAGGCAAAAAATGATTTTTTTTTCTAGAATGCTAGGGGAAATCCTTCTTTGAGCTCTTCTCTGATGAGATCTATTCCTTTCTTTTTTAAAAGCCACCGAAGGTAGAACCTATATTTTAACAACCAAGAGTTATAATATCTTTTCTAATTTATTGAAGGAGAATTTTTTCACTCTGCAAAAGGAGGTAAGGTAGCATTAATACATCTTTGCATTTTATCTATCAAATTAACACTTTATTCTCTCTGTTGCCTGATCCTTTTGTCGTTTTAGCCACTGGAAAAGGGAAGGGAATCAACTGATCAGGGTGTCCTGAACAACTTTCCAGCTAAATAAACATTTTTTGTTATTAGCAAATAAGACTTAAAAACGTAAGGTAAAGATGGTGTAAAACAAGGAGAGGAATCAGTGTAATGTAAAGAGGAGAGGCAAAAACTAGATCCTGACTAATATTCTCCCCAAAGTCCAGGAAGGAAGGAAACAAATGTTTATTAAGTTAGGCATTGTATTAAGTACATTTACAAACATTATGTCATTTGATACCCAAAAAAGCTACACTCTAGAAGGCCAGTCCTGGTCGTCAGAAAGTCTCTTCTTCCTAAATTCAAATCCGGACTCATAAATTTACCAACCATGTGACCCTAAGCAAGTCACTTAATCTGGTTTGTCTCAGTTTCCTGATCTATAAAATGAGCTGGAGAATGAAAAAAGAAAACCACTCCAGTATCTTTGCCCAGAAAATCCCAAAAGAAGTCAGGAAGAGTTGGACATGACTGACAACCACAAAAAGCTACTTACCCAGTAAAAGACAATTAAATGCAAATGGATAGAATTTGAGAGTTAATCCATTAGAATTTGAGGCACAGTCAAAATAGAGCCAGGATGGAACAGATGCCCACTGTGGAGACACAGACACAGAGAAGAGCAACATTCAAGGCTGGAAGTGACTTTAAGGAAGTTTTGGCTTCCGAGAAAAAAAAAGTTGACTATAAATTCAAGACAACTAACTCTGCTATGTAGAGTCAAGCTATGGGGACAAGTAGACCCAAGGAATCCAGCTGGACAACCTGTTTAGTGAAGATGCTACAACCAAGGTAGTTTGGCAATGTAAGCTTACTAAGAGAAGAGAAAAGATATGAGGACCCTTCATCATTGGAAGCAGGAATTCTCTTGGCCTCATTCCCAGTGGTACTGTACCACACTAACATCATACTCTTAAGTTTGTTCTTATTTTTCCCCTAGGGACTATGTGTAATTGTGAGAGGGCATAGTCCAAGTCTGGGGAGATGAGGTGGAGGAATTTTGTAGCTAGTATTCATAATATGTCATTTTAATAAATGCTTTTGCTTTGAGCTAATTATGTCAATTGGCTCAATATTAAAAGGGAACCTCATTGGTGGGAAATTGTAAGCTATATTTTGAGAGTGTAGAGACTTCGAATCTTAGAATCTTCAAGAGAAGCCATCAAGGAGCTAATCCAACCTTGAACTTGGAGTATAAATTTGGGAGGTAGCCCAGAGAAGGCACTAAAATAATAAATCATATATAAACCAGAGAAAATGAAATAATATGTTATATCTTTGGATATAAAGACTTTAGTAAAATACTTTATTCATGATAAATATACTAAAAATTGAAGAATAACAAGACTTTTCTTTAATATGAGATATATTTAATATAAACCAATGTAATATTTGACAGAGAACTATTAAAAGAATTTCCATTTTAAAAGGTACAAATAATACTGTCTATTCTGATCATTGCCTATTTGTCATCTCCTTAGACTGTCATAAAAAATGAAATTAAAGGAATAGACATTTTTGTACTTTAAGAAATAAACAATAAGGAAATAAAACACTGTAAATGACATAATTATATGACTAGACAACACAATACCTTCAACAGTAGAAACCGAAATAGTGTATAGTTTTAGCGAAGTAGATGAAACTCAGATAAACTCATAAAGATTTTCTGACTTTTTATAAACTACCACAAAAATCAAGAGTAACTTAGAAATGCCATTTACAGTGCATCAAATGGATTATTTTTACATTAATTTATAACCACATATAATCAGTCAATAAGTATTATATTAAACACTTAATTTGTGCCAGTTACTCTAAGTGCTGAGTACATAAAAAAGCAAAAACTGATCCTACTTTCAAGGAACTTACATTCTAACCAGAGAGAAAGCATGCAAATAACTTACAAGATAATGTTTATACAAAGAACTGTCTCACTTTCTATATTTTTCTATATTTTTATGTCCATTGCTTAGTGTGCCTGGCTAAGTGTAATAGTTTTATAAATGAGAACTGAGAAATAGCAATCTATATACAACTAAGGTTGCCACTTTCCTCCCTCCCTCCTCCTCCTCCTCCTCCTCCTCCCCTTTCCTCCCTCCCTCCCT
>NW_025371912.1:0-1234 GCF_016433145.1 Gracilinanus agilis | reverse complement strand
TATATATATATATATATATATATATCCTTTAAGTACAGTATGGGTTTGTTATTTTATTCTACTGCAACTATTCAGATAGTTATCAGCCTGAATTCAATATTGTAATACTTAAAAAGTGTCAGGTATTTATCACTATAATTTTATATTTTGGGAGATATAATTACTTTGAAAATTACTGTTAGAAATCCTGAAAATATGCCTTACTAGTATATTTCTGCGATGAAAAATAAAGCCTGCATTTCATCTAATGTTTCCAAATGAGAAGAGCTATTGACCTGGCTAGGGTTCAAAGAAATGGTTTCAAAATTTGCTATGAATTTTTGTCATTTGTTAAATAACATTTCTTTGAGTTAGGGGGAGAGGGAGAAACATAGGGAAAAAACATTAAGTGCTCAATGATCCCCAATGTTATCGAAGCATAGGAATGAAAACTAATCCTAACTGCAAAATGACAAAAGAATGCCAATTTATTCCTTCATAAATTTTTCTACAGGGTAATTTCCACTCATGCAAAAGCTCTTGGATGGAATGGATTTTTCCTGCTTGAAATGCACCCCCTGAGGTTATAAACACATCCTCTACTTCCATGTGTATAGAGCAATTATCTATAGATAGGAAGAGATATAAGATGGGAGAATGTGTTACCTTTTATAGAAATGGTGCAGGCAGCAGTGTAGCACAGTGGATAGAGGGCTGGGTTTGGAGTCAAGAAGACTTTGGTTCAAACTCTGCCTCTTTGTTACTGCAAGTAAATCACTTCCCTTCTCACAGCATCCTGGGTGACTAAGACTATTAAGCTGAGTCAGAGACATTGTGACAAAGTGCATCACATGTTTTTATCACATATTTTTATTCAATTTTATTTTATTTTCCTGAGGATCTTTCCCTCCTCCCTCCTCTATCCATCTTCACAACCTCATTCTAATTAAAAAGAACAAAGAAAACAAAATCCCTGTTATAAATATGGAGTCATTGTCTTTCTGCTTAAAATTGGAAGGGTCCTTTGTGGCCATCTAGTCTAATCCTATTTTACCAATCAGGAAACTGAGATTTGGTTCATCAATAACTTCCTCAAAGACAAATAGTTTGTAATTATCAGAAGTGTAATATAAATCCAGTTCTTCCTGGACTTCAAGGTCAAATTTTTGTGTGAATTAGTTTTGCTTGGCTATACATCCTTCCTTCCTTCCTTCCTTCCTTCCTTCCTTCCTTCCTTCCTTCCTTCCTTCTTTCC
>NW_025371911.1:0-2758 GCF_016433145.1 Gracilinanus agilis | reverse complement strand
GGGAGGAAGGGAGGGAGGAAGGAAAGGAGAGAGGAAGGGAGGAAGGAAGGAAGGGAAGGAGGGAGGGAGGGAGGGAGGAAAAAAGGAAAAAGAAAGGGATATTAGTAAAGAGGAAGGGAAGAAGGGAGGAAACAAGAATATATTAATCACCAATCATCTCATGTGATCCTCACAACAACACTAGGAGGTAGGTACTTTTCGTATCCCCACTTTGCCTTGCCCATGGTCACATGGCTAGTATCTGAGTCCAGATTTGTACTGGATTTTTCTGACTTCAGACTCAGGGCCCTATCCACTGCACCACCTAACTGATATCAAATGGTCCAGGGTCCCTGTACAAGCAGGATTCACTAAAACGCCCCTAGATCCCAACTGTCATTGTCATCCTCCAGAGGAACAACTTGGGGAAGAGTTCTGCCACCTCCGCTACAAGTACTGTTACCACCCGTGGGCAGGGAAACTCAAGAACTCTCAGAAGAGCATCACCCCCCTGGCAACTGGCTGTGCAGCCATCATTCAGGGAAGGCGCCCTGGCGGAGATGTAACCTGGCCACTGACTCTAAAGCTGGTGAAGGCCCAGCTTCCTCAGAGCCACAGCTATTAAAGAACAAGAAAGCAAAATTCACACCACAGTCCTTGGCACCATCAGTTTTATCAATTGAACGACACTACAGAAGATGCATTTCCATCCGTCTCGCCGTTAAACCATTAGAACCACTATGCGTTTCCATTTATTTGACTTGCATGTGAAACTTCTTAATGGACTGTCTCCCTCTTAGAAGGTGAACTCCTTGAAAGCAGACACTGCCTTAATTTTCTCTTTGTACCCCAGCACTTAGCACCATGCTTCTTTGCATATAATGAGCACAAAAATTCTCATTCATTCATTTATGTCCCAATTCAAGTCCAGATATGTTGAGTAGGAAGAGAGCTTTCCCTTTGCCTACCAACTCATAACTAATAAGAGATTAACTATTCCATTCATACATAAGGCCAGTCTTGTTCCCAAAGAGTTCACAGAATTTTAGAATCAAAAAGATCCTAGAAATCATTTAATCCAACATTCATTTTACAAGTGAAGAAACTGAGGCCAGAGCAGTAACTCACTAACGATCACCCAAGTACATATTTATTGTCCATCCAGCCCAGGTGCCTCTGGGAAAGTGATTTAACCACTGGGAGCCTCAGTCTCCTCATTTACAAACAGGGATAATAGGGCTATTGGGAGCATTGGATGAGTTGAGCAATGAAAAGTGCTTGGTAAGCCTTACTTACAACTCTTTAAAATTCTGAGTTTCAGAAATAGCAGCAGCAGCAAATACAACAACAGCAAAGGCCAAGAACAAATTGCAGATTTTCTAAAGCCAGTCTCACACTCATATACATGGCGATACCATATGGAGCACACAAGGAAAGAGTGGAAGGAATCAAGCCTATCCTCACAAGCAGAAAACAAACTTAAAATCAATTGAAAAGAAATCTTTAGCAAACTGCCAACAAGGAATCATCAGGAGGTCATCAAAGGCTGTCTAAACACATAGCCAATAGCAGGTAGTTTATAAATGTAACTGCTTTAAAAGGAATACTTGGATTGGGAAGCGTAGCGATAGTAGCTCCCGACCAAATCTAAGGCAAAAGCCAGCTCTCCCCACGGTTCTATTGAAAAAAGAATGAAGTTACTTTCTTCCTCTTAACCGGGTCCTTTTCAGCTGTAAACCTGCAATTTATGATTGCAGTGTCAGATCGATTTTTGAGTCTTATTCTTATCCATGTCTCATTGAAATGGATAATTGGAAGAGTCAATAAACAATTTGATAAAAGGTAGAAGCTGAATATTGCGGAATTTGAGGGTGTCATTTTAAAAGGCCTACTTTTTCCCATAGGATCATTTTTTTGAACTGGGACTAAATTTTGGTTTTTTGGACCACATCTCGACTTCATTCTTTTTTTTTCACAGTTTAAGAAATTTTTATTAAAACAAGAATTTTGCAATCCAAATTATGTTTCTTTGTTCAGCTATCAATTATCGAAAACAGTGGTGATATTCTCAGCTTTTCCACTGTATTATCACAAAATTATAAAAAGGAATGTTTAGATTTTCATACTGTGCTGAAAATTCTCCCTCCCCCAATAAAACATTAATTTGTTTTTTATCTTTTTACTTTTTTCTCTTTTTTTGGCATGTTTTAAAATCAAGCAGTAATCTAGGCCTAGCACGAAGTCTGCTAGGCCTGGCATTTGCTTGGTACATCAAGCTCAAAGTTTCCGTTACATTTTTTATTTATTTCATATTTGGCAAAATTCACAACATTGACATTTTTTTGACATTTAGACATTTTTCTTCAGTGAAGCCGACGTCCCGTCTTCTCTCTTAAATGGCTGCAACATCAGCGGCATTTTTAACTGCCTTCTGGGCGGCCTCCTTGGCCTGGTGGGCCTGCAGGACGGCCACGGCCTCGTCCACCTTGGAGCGGAGGGACTCGGGAGACTCGAGCATGTGCAGGAGCTCCGAGTTGTCGATCTCGAGCAGCATGCCCGTGATCTTGCCCGCCAGCGTGGGGTGCATGGCCTGGATGAGCGGGAAGAGCCGCTCCCCCAGCATCTGCTTCTGCTCCTGCGGGGGGGCCGCCGCCAGCATGGAGGCCGTCAGGGGCTCCTGGCCCTGCACGTGCACGGCGGGCTGCGGGGGCGCGCTGGCCTGGGGCTGGGCGCCCAGATGCTGCTGCGGGTTGCGCACCCCCGCGGCGTACTTGTACTG
>NW_025371910.1:0-5944 GCF_016433145.1 Gracilinanus agilis | reverse complement strand
ATATATATATATATATATATATATAATGTAAATAGTTGCAAGTTCCATAAGATTTTAACCACATAAGACATTCAAGCAATTTTCTTGTCTGGTTAACATTGATATGCAGAACTAATGCTTATACAAATATATAATAGTATAAATAATGTAAATTTTATATATAGCTGTAACATAGATTGAAAAGTAGAGTAGAATTGTAAATAATAGTGCCTAACCATGTAGATACTGTAACATACTAACAATTTAGCAGTTAATTTGGACACTAGACATGGGGAAAATGCAGAAAGGACTAGGTAAGTTCAAAAATTTTTAGTGAGCTAGTGCAGGGAAAGCATAAGAATAAAATATATGTGTTGTTGGATAGATAACTAAGAACACTAACATACTAAAATAGATTCTCAATATAAAATTAACATTTCATTTAAAACATAGGTAGTTTAAACATAATTTGATAACAGCTAAGAATAATGAGATAGTTGTATTGCATTATTTGATAGACATATTAAAAAGTAGAAACAAGCTAAAATTCTGTTAAAATCATAGCTGTGTTAAATAACTTAGAAGAGTTTAAGGATAAGAAAATTGTTACACTATAAACTTAGACATTGTGTTCAATGGAAAACTTTTCATGTTACAAAAATTGTTTTATACCCTGTAAAAATTATTATATAAATTGCTACCCTCATCCCCCTACCAACCTCTCCAAAACCTGTCTTAGAATAGTAATAGATAGATAATTAGTATAGTGATAAGACAAGATAAGCATTTATTATTTTGGAGGGAAGGGGAACATAAAATAAGAATAGGAAATAGTGATGCATAAATTAAGTGGGACTTTTGGAAGTCCCACCACACAAAACCGGGTTACTGTAAGGATGGAATTTGTGAAAGGGGGATGGGACAAAAGGAGCCAAAGAAGGAGTGGCTGACAGTTGGTGACAGTTGAGAGACCAGAGAGGGAAATTCACCGGAGGAGGAAGGAAGAGAATTGGGACTTCTAGCAGAGGACTGAGAGAGGGAGGAGGAGAACATCTTAGCTTGAATCCAGTCCTGAGGACTTACTGAAGATCTTTTTTTGGACATTGAAACCCTGATTCCCTGGTCAAAGGCTTTCCATCACTTCTCACACATCAAGACTTCAACTGTTAGGTCAGCTAAATTTTGGGACTTCATTTTGGGAGCAATCTCTTAGGCTCCTTCCCCCATTACCCAACCTTGCTGAGATACCCTTTCTGGTCTAACTTACAATATAGAAAAGGATAGAAATAGAAATAGAAATAGAAATAGAAATAGAAATAGAAATAGAAATAGAAATAGAAATAGAAATAGAAGGAGAAGAGACACGGGGAGAAGCTTAGAAGTAGGAACCATTGGGTTTCCCACCTAAGTGATAGACCCCACAGAAATAGAGAAGAGGGCACCCCAAAATCCCTCTGCCCTTCACCCCTTTCCCCAATGCCTGAATTATGAATAATAAAAGCCATTCATTAGTCAGATAGTGTTCCAGAGTGCCTGAGAGACAACGAGGAGGGGGAGGGAATCGCAGCTTGGTCTAGTTGCCTCCATCTTGGAGCCAGACCACCCACTGTGAAGTTGACTGACCTCAGGGGAGGCTTGTGTGAACCCCACCCTCATTCAGAATTGAATCAGGGTACCCCATACTTCATCTTATAGGGAAGCCTCACCCCCAACTCCTGTGGGGCAACACGACCATCCAGGTCACCCAGTTTCGGGGTGACACCCCCTTAAAGTCTCAGCAGTGTATATTTGGCAAGAGGGAAGAGCTAGAAGAGGGTCTCACCATCATAGACTCTCTCTCTATCTCCCTTCTATCTAACATTGGTTACTGGCTCTGTTTATTATTAAAATTCAAAGTTCACTTCTAATTCAGCCTGACTTTTTGACTAGGACTTCAGTATTTCAGGCAATTATCTAAGATCATAAATTGCAGAATGGTTGCCAAACTGCCCTAGCAAAAATAATGTTATTTATAAAATTTCTCTATGCCAATGAAATCACAGGTCTAGTTCCCTTCTTACTTCCTACTAACAAGAAAGTCAGTTCTATTCAACAAATATTTAGAAAGTACCTACTAGATTCAAGACACTGTAATAATTACTAGAAATGATTCCTGAGAACCTGAAAACCAAAATGTAAAAGGTCCTAGCTCTGACAAAGCTTAAAACAGTTTCATGGGGGAGAAACAACAGATAGAAGATAGATAGATAGATAGATAGATAGATAGATAGATAGATAGATAGATGATAGACAGATAGATACATACATAGATACATACATACAAAGATGCATAGACAGATACATAGATAGAAATTTTGTAGAGAGTTAATACAAAATAATTTTGGTAGAGGAGGAAGAATACCTTGTGAAGAAGTAATACTTGTGCTTAGTCTTGAAGGGAACTAGAGATTCTAAGAGGCAAAAATGAGTAGAGTGATATTTTAGACATGGTGGAATTCTTAATTTCACTGGGCTTGATAATCCTCATCTTTTAAGAAAATTAAACTAGATAAACTCTAAGGCCCCATATTACTCGTGCATTCTATAAGTAATCAATTCTTCCATTCTTTTATTCAGAAAACATTTATTACCCAGTTAGATTTTTTTTTTTAAACCCTCACCTTCTGTCTTGGAGTCAACTCACCTTCTCTCTTGGAGTCAATACTGTGTATTGGCTCCAAGGCAGAAGAGTGGTAAGGGCTAGGCAATGGGGGTTAAGTGACTTGCCCAGGGTCACACAGCTGGGAAGTGTCTGAGGCCAGATTTGAAACTAGGACCTCCCTTCTCTTGGTCTGGCTCTCAATCCACTAAGCTACTCAGCTGGCCCCCAGTTAGATTTTTTTAAAGTGATATGCTGTTTGGTGGTGAGAAGTCAAAGAGAATTAAGACTATTCTTGATTTTAAAGATTTTTTATTCTAGAATACTAATCTATAAATATATCTCTGATCCAGTTGGTGTAGACATTCACTATTCAGAGGGGAAATTACCCATTTCCAATTCTTTCCATAGAGATTCTACCAAATGGAGGCTTTTTTTGGTTGTTCCTTTAAATATTTTGTAGATAATATAAAAATTGTAATGCCCATCTATTGTTTGTATTCTCATTATATTATGGACCCAGATATTATCTCAGTCATACATGCCTTTTATAAGCTTTATAGAGAGTTTGGTATAGTTAATAGAGTGCTAGGTTTGGATTCAGAAATTCAAATCCTTCCTCTGATACTTCTTATTTTTGTGACTTTGGCATGTCATGGAACATCTCTAGGCCTCATTTTTTCCATATGTGAAATGGATAAAAAAAATTACTTATTAGTACACATCTTTCTAAAAGCCAAATGACTATATAAAATTAAATGGTTATGTATATATAAAATATGTATTATATTAATATATATTAAGCATGTTATTAACATTAATTATTGGCATTTAATTAATTGACAGCAAGAGAAATATTGTCCTCCAAGGAGGAGCAAAACTAATTCAAACAATAGTTTTCATTTTACATTATTTTATGGAATATACATTTCTTACCCAATTTTCCTGATGTTGAATAGAGGTACATCGCAATCTGAGCCTCTAGAAAAATTCCCCATTGGTGAGATCGCAATTAAGTCAATGTCTGAAATAAGTACAAATCACCTATACAGCAAATGTTAACAGGTCTAATCCTTTTTTCCTGTTGTCTTGCATTACACAATTGGAATATGCTTCTCTGAATTGAATTTTAGCATAAAAACCTAAAATGGCAATCCTTCTGCTTTTACTTAAGATGTAATCCTTTTAGCATCACATTTAAAGTGAAATCATTTTGGTAAGTTTTTAATATTGCTCAAAATATCACAAAATGAACATTAGATTGGTTTAATTTTATTATGCCACAAAGTAAAAGGATAATTATTCCTTAATTGAATAGTACATAATAGTACTTAAATATTAACCATAAAGGATTTAGAGGAACCTTAATCATTTATCTTCTCTCACTTCCGAAATGGGGAAAATGAGGCTCAGATCGGCTAAGTGCTCTGCTCAAGGTTGTGCAAGTAGTTAAGGGTATGAGAAGAAATTTGAATACAAGTCCAAGTCTCTATTTACCATTTGGTTTTGTCTGTTTTTCATATCTGCCTGTCCTCCATTGCCCTTACTCGTATTCTTTAGCTAAATAAAATAAAAGCTTTTCAGCTCTATAGAGCCTGTTTCCCAGCACACTGGGGAAGCTGTTGGCTTTTGGAAATGAACAGATTGATTTGGGCTGGAGGGAAGGGGAGAAACTCAGCCGAGACAACAATTTGGAAAACAGCACTAAATAAAGACCGATTCACATATGAGCACACATCCAGAACTAAATGAAGTCATAAGGGGGCATGTTTATGGGATGCACAGTGTGGAGGTGGGGAAGACCCTAAAGCTGTGTCCATTGAATCATTAAGCAATAGTTTATTCATTTATTATCCCTCAGTAGCAATTTTTTTCTCTCTATTACTTTTCTGTTTTAAAGGGTCTATGTCTAAATGGTGCAGAGTAGGAAGTTAAAAAAGACAATAGCTCTGCTTGTGCCTTCTAGGTTTTGATTTTCTAATAGAGGAGGCAGGGTAATGCAAACACATAATCAGAAGTGAGAAAAATCAGGGCTAACCCGCTTTTAGAGATACTCATATACCATTGTTCCATGTATGTGCAACCACATATCAATACCTTCTCAGGGCTCCTCCCAAGGTTATTTGCCCTAGTTTCAATTCTGAAAGAAGACATCTGGGTCGTTGTGAAGGCAAGGGCACCTTAGTCTTCCAGACTTCCTGTTGACCGAGGTTCAGGCACATGACCAAGAAGGGCAAAAAAAAGAGATACGACAACAAAAAAGCAATGTTAGACTTGTATATTTGGGCTCCGGTTCTGCAGTCATTATTCAGCCATTATTTCTTCTTTGATGGGAGCGAGGATTGTTAAGATTCAGTCCAGAGAGAGGCTGTATTTAGCCAAGGTCTGTAGAATCACTTAATGAAGCAAGCAGACAGTATAGGGATCAGCAAAGATTTTTATTTTATTTTTTGAGTTGTTGTTTGTGTTTCTTGCCTTTGGCAAATATTCCAGTGGTAATAATAGTAATTCCATTTCTTTAAGAGGAAATCATTATTATCATGGTTTTGCATTAGTTTGTATTAGCGTTTACAGATGACAGTTTTCTGCCTGCCAGTATTAGTGCTCCCATAAACACAGCAGCCACAGCAGCAGCAGCACCACCAAGAGATCTCCTCAATAGTTGTTGCTCAGTGATACTGCCTCTGGCTGGCTAGAAGCAAGGCCCTCTCAGGGGAAATCACTGATATTACTATTTTAATTTGCAAGCTACATTTCTCTGGGTGTTGATGAGTTTTCACAGAATAGAGCCAAATCAGACCCGAACCTAACAAGCTGATAAAACTAAGGAATGCTGGAGGAAAGTTGTTTGGTGTTGTTGTTAGGGGGAGGTGTTTCTGGTAGTCCTTTGCACAAAAAAGTTTATTGTCAGAAGACAAAACTTTAGGTAATGTCTCATAAGGGCAACATTATGGATGAGCAATGACATCTATTACAAGACCCAATCTGGTCAATTCCTAAATTTAAACTGATTCTTCTAACCAATTTAATAAGAGGTATAACTGTAGCTAGAAAAATAACATTTTTAGCATACAAGAAATAAGGAGGAGTTTTTTGCCTTTTTTTAAAGGTGTCCTGGGGTAGTGGGAAAAGACTTGATCCATAGCCAGGAAGACCTAGGTTCAACTCCTCCCTCTTGAAGAATACTGGCCTGTGGTGCTGGATAAATCACTTAACTAACTATGTAACTCATAAAGATTATCAAGTGGTAAAAAATAGGCTGATCTGAATTAGCACGCAGAGCTCTTCCCTGGGAGCTCCCTGTACTGAGGGGGTTTGATTGAAAGA
>NW_025371909.1:0-9380 GCF_016433145.1 Gracilinanus agilis | reverse complement strand
AATATGTGAGAAATTAAGTTTGATTAGAGCCTATAGATATGAAAGAGTTGGGCAATAAGGCTAGAAAATTATGTTGGATAGGAGAAAGGAAAGATTGGTGGAAGAGAAACTGATTAGAAAGGGCTGTGACTCATTTAGAGTGATCTTTCTGGGTTTCATTTCCCCCAACTATAAAATAAAGGGTTTGTCAATTAAAACATTATGTGATTTTAAGATAGATAATCTAGGATCCTATGAGGTTGCTTCGACAGCCCAAGAAGAATCACAGAGAAGGAAAGGAACTTAGAGGGCACATATTCCAATCTGTATGTGAACAAGAATTCCCTCTACGACATACTCAACAAGTGATCTTAGGCAGCCTTTGCTTGAAGACCTCTCATGAGAGTAAACCTACTAACTAACCTAAGGCAGTTCACAACACAGCTAGATAGCACAGTGGATAAAGCACTGAAACTGAAATCAGGAAGACCTGAATTTAAATCCCCACCTCAGACATCTTCTAGCTGTGTGATCCTAGGCAAGTCACTTAACCTCTATCTGCCTCAATTTCCACATCTACACACTGAGGAATAATAACACCTATTTCCCAATGTTGTTGTGAAAATAAAAACAGGATCAGTCAAAATGGTGCCCCCATCTGGAGTAAAGCTATGGTACTTTTGCTAGGTAGCTCAGTCTTCAGTTGACCACCCAGAAATTCGGCAACAACCAGAGGGAGGGTCAGTTATACCATTTAGATAGTGTTTTGGTTTTGCACTAACACTCTGGGAAGATGTTCTATGGCTTTGGTTTCTTTCTCAAAATCTGAATCCCTGGCATGTAGGAGAAAAATTTGTTTTGTTTTCTTTCTTGTTGTTGTTGAAATCCATCAGTTACCACTGGTTGACTTTTTCTGCTGATAGTTTGGCTCCAAAACATTAAGCTTCTCAGAGCAAACAATCACTGTTAGCTCCTGCACAGCCAAAAAACCATTGTTGATTTTAAAAATGATTAATCCTGTATTTGCAGAATTAAAGATGCTTAAATCAGGTCTGTTTTCATGGCTGCCAAAGAGCCATGGGAACTCAATTTTTACAACCAGATGCTCCTTCCAACCCTGGTCTGATGCCAGGCTTGAGATGAGCCAATTGGTTCTATTAGCTGCCTAAGCCAGGCATTATTTTCCAAAAAGTACAGATGTGAACCTATGGGTAAAATTCTGTTGATATATAAAGACTTTTGTCACAGGATTAAAAGTTAGTCATTTCAAAGCCTGTTGTTGATGAAAGATGTCAGATATATGATTTACATTACTGAAATTCCCTATTTACAAATATAGTTTTGGCAATCGAAATCCATTATGCTTTGCATAATGCAGCAGAGATATTGTGGAAAGGACCATGTGTCAACTGATCCTATAAAGTGAATCCAAATTTCAGTGCCCTAAGACAGCTGAAGAGTTAAATCATATTATAAAGCAATAAGTGAACTCTCCCCTCCCTCCTTCCCACATCTTTTCTCCTTCAGTCTTTTAGGTAAATCCAGTTGTTTCTAGACTAAATTGACTTAAAATGAGTTTTACCTGTATCAGATTGCCTAACCTGTGTGTATATAAGTGTGGTTGAGGGATGGGGAAAGAGAGTGAGACAGAGAGAATCCTAGCTATGAAAACACACTCTCTGCATCTCTGTTCTCAGGGACCTCTGGTGGAAGGGTTTAGGAAATAACCTTTTTTTTTTTTAGGGAGTAGGAAAGGGTGGTGTGGACCTGCAATTTATTTAGTGTAGGGAACTGCTCCAATATACAATCTACCTATCTATAAATCTGTTTTGTAATTTACTAGTTATAGACAGTTTCAGTGTCTTTTAACTGTCTCACAGAATCCCAGACTTCCCAATTCACTGGAAAATTAAAGGGTTTTTCCCAGATCACAGCCCATATGTGTCAGAGTCAGGACAATGAATCCAAATCTTCCTTACTCCAGAGGCCAGCATTCTGTCTATGATGTCAGACTGCCTCTCTTGTCCCACTTCAAAATACTTATAATTTACTGTGTGCCTACTATATGTATAGCATTATATTTAACTGTGTAGGGAATTTGACCTCACTAATAGTAGGAGAGTCATCTAAATGATTTCTAAAATACTTTATAGTTCTAAAATTCTTTAATTTCTTTCTAGCTCCAAATTTCTTGCTTTTTTCCTTCCCTTCTTTTCTTATTTCTTTTCCTTTTATACTTTCCTTCATTCTTTCTTTCCTTTCTTTTAAAATCTGTGGAAATTTGTTGTGAATGATTATACATATGGGCTTAGTTGTCTTACCTTCTCTAGGGGTAGGAGAAGGGAAGGGGAGGGAGAGAATTTGAATTTTTTTTTTAAGTTGGTTCCTTTGTTTTAACATAGTTAAGTGGGAAAGATTATATTTATCTGTTTTTAAGAACTCTGAAATTGGATTAATAAATCTTAAGTATTGGCATCCACAATCCTGTTAAATAATTTAACTTCTTTAAATGCAAGGTAGTATTATAATTGGAAAGAAAATTAAATTGGACTGAAAATAAAACTGAATCCGATTCACAATTTCAAGGAGGAGATTTCTCATCCTTTGCTAGATAACATAATAGAGAAAATACTGAGCTTAGAATCATGAAGACCTGAATTGAGATTTTGCCTTCAGATATTTACTAGCTATGCTACCTTTGGCAAATTACTTAACTTCTCTTAACATGACTTTCCTCCTCAGTAAAATAAAGTAGGGGAAATAAGGCTTGAGTGTTATATGACAGAATAATAGCTAACATAATAATAATAATAGCTAATATTTACATAGTATCTGCTATATGCCAGTTACTGAGCTAAGTGCTCTCCAAATATTATATCATTTGAACCTTACAACTCTAAGAAGTAGATGCTATTATTATTCCTTTTTTAAAGATAAGGAAACTAAGACAAACAGATTAAGTGACTTTCTGAGGGTCCCACAGCTAGTGAGTACCTGAGGCTGGCAAACTCAAGACTTCCTGACTCCAATCCTAGTGCTCTATCCACTTTGCTCTCTCACTATCCACTTTGCTATCTCACTACCAAGTAAAGGCATGTGAATGTGATGGAATTGTATTGTGCTATTAGAAATTACATTGAGAAGACACTGAGAGCTAAGTGACAAGTGCATATTAGAATTTTAAGTACTTGAGTAGGAGAGATTGAGGTGGGCTGTGTAAATGAGATTGATTTTTTAAACTAGGTGGAATCTGAGAAAAGCATTCAAATATTATATGCTGTTCCCAAGTAAGAGCATAATCAGTGAAGGAGGGAGAAAGTAATTCAAGAGCTAAAGAATTAAGCCAGTTAAGAACTAGTATAGAATCTTTTAAAATGAATAGACTCTGGAGAAATTATTTTTCAATAGTGGACCTGAAGGGTTTTTTTTTAAATCTATAAAATGACAGGGAACAGTCAAAAAACAATCAAAAGACAGATATATCTCAGAGAAGTTTTCAGAGGAAGAAATCCAAGTTATCTAATGTTATATAAAAAATATAAAAAATAATGTTCCAAATAATTAATAATTAGAGAAATACAAATTAAAACATCTTCTAAATTCTACCCAGCACCTCAGATTGGAGCCATTCTAGAATGTAATTTAGAACTCTGCCCAAAATGTTACTAAACTTGACATGACTTTTGTCCTAGAGACAAAGGTCCCTAGAAGTCTTATACTCCAAAGAAATCAAAGAAGAAAGAAAAGGTCTTATACATTCACATATATCTACTTTTATGCTGCTAACAAATTCCTATTCTTAAAATCTTATCAAGTTATTTAGGGAAACATCTATTACTTTGATCAGAGCCTCACCTTATCAACTCTCATTATAGATTGAGAGTTGCCAAGTATCCTACAGTTCACCAAGTCTCAACCCCTTATTTTATCAAATAAAGTTGACAGAGATGGCCAATGACCTGCCCAAGTTTACATAATTTATTAACACCAGAGCCAAAATTAAAACCCAGGTCTCCTAATTCCTTAGGACATTGTGCTTTCTATTGCATATATCTTTTAGAATGTATACCTATTAACATAGTTTTGAGTGCTTTATCGGGCCATCATGAAGTGTTAAAAAGCTGAAGGATTTTGAAAATGTAAGTCAACCCCTTTACCCCATTACTACATGAACTAAAGGTAACCTGATTAGAAAGGGAAATTTGAGGGACCTTCACATAATGGAAAACAAAACAACAAACAAAGATGTTTCTTATTGAACCCCAAGAAGAAAGTTTTACCAGGCATCAAAATGATAGGATTATATAATACATAGGAGTGAATAATTCCTACATTGAACATAAAACATACTTTATAAAATGTCTGGAAAATACAGCATTTTCCCAGGGACTTTAAAATTTTATTCATGTATGTTTTGTAGTTTTACAAATTGTCCTTATTTAAACATTTTTTTAAAATGCATACCTTTTATCCATTTCGTGAACAAATTAGAGGTTAACCACAAATTCATTATTTACAGTCCTAGTTATAGTTTTGTAAAAGCTCATAATGTTTTATTTTTTAATATTTTAAACTTTAGTTGAAGAGAATCTTCTGATTAACTGCTTCTCAGAATGCTCGAATAATCAAATCAAAAAAGAGATAATGTCTCTGAATTGTCCTTGCTTCTTCCCAGAGACTAAATCCCTTCTTAAAGTCTAAAATTTTTTAATAATTACTCTTATGAACTTTGATTTTTTATTTTTTTATTCCAAATTTTACAAAACCAAATAAAATAAGCATTTTAATGTACAAAAAGGTCATACATTAATGAACTTACAAATTCTTATATGTTTAACTTACTTTTCTTCATATGTACATAATATTACAATCCACAAATCTCCTAATTCCTCTCTATCTTTCCTGAATCACACAGGTCATCATTCACAAAAGCAATAAAAATCATATAATTACATAAATAGATGCAGGAAAATACAATACTTATTCTTATTAAAAAACACGAGAAAACATAGGCATAAATGGATTTTTTTTTCTTAAAATGATATGAAGTATCTACCTAAAATCATCATCAAGTATTATCTGTAATGGGGAGAAGCAAGGAGTCTTCCCCAAAAAGATAAGGAGTGAAACAAAGATGTCCATTATTATCAATATTATTTAATATAGTATTATGGTATATGTTATATATATATATATAATGCTATCAATAATAATAAGAAAAGAAAAAGAAATTGAAGAAATCAGAATGGGCAAAGAGATAATAATACTATCTCTTTTTTGCAGATGACATTATAGTATATGTGGAAAATCCTAGAGATTCAACTAAAAAGTTAGTTGAAACTATCAATAATTTTAGCAAAGTAGCAAGATATAAAATAAACCCACATAAATCACCAGCAGTTCTATATATTACTAGCAAAATCCTGCAAGAAGAGACAAAAATGATACTTCATTTAAAATACCCACAAATATCTGGGATCATTCCAACCCCCCCCCAAAAAAACCCCAGGAACTACATGAACGTAATCATAAAACACTCTTTACACAAATAAAGTCAGATCTAACTAATTACTGAAATATTGTTTGCATATAGGCAGAGCCATATAATTAAAATTACAATCCTACCTAATCTACTTATTCAATACCATCCCGATTAAATTACCAAAAAATGATTTTATTGAGATAGAAAAAATAATAACAAAATTCATTTGGAAGAACAAAAGATCAAGAATACCAAACAAAGACTGAATTTAAAGGAGGACAATTAGATCTAAAGAACAAGAAACCCTTTCCTATAGCCACCTCAGCCTCTGGATAGTACTGGCTTGCTTAAGTTTCATTGAACTAATGTAACCAGGCTATTTTCTTCCCATCCAAAAAACTTATCAACTACTTGGTCCTCTCTATCTTATTGAAGACTCCAGTACATGATGGATGGTGCTATGGGGGAACCCAAATTGCAATCTTTTGACCATATTATAACTATAGTTTGACCTTTATTATAACTACTTTTTTTTAGGTTGTCATATTTGTTGGCATTACCAAGATTTGAAGTGTCCTGCTCAGCTGCTTATACATTGATCCCAAACACAAGTCACCAGCAGGGACCCCATGCATTCCAGTTTACATTCTCCTTGATAAGTTGGCCTGGGTAAGTGAACTAGAATTTCTGAGCTTGCCTCTTTTTGACTTGAGTTCTTGTTTGGCTCTTTAATTGGTGACTTCTGGTAAATCCCATGGGCAATTTCAGGTCCTTTCTCACAGAATCTCCTAAATGGATAGAGGCTGTCTGTGTGTTTTTAAATTATCGATCATTTACTATAATTGGTAGAATTTAAGCCTGACCCAAAATAATGCTGGCCAAAATGAAGGTTCTTTGAATGTAACAAAATTCTCTGGTATATTGTTTCCCTTTGACTTATGAGGGAATTTATTCTCCCAAATCGCTTCTCTAAAACAGCAAATACATACCCTCTAAGAAGTCTCCAAATTAAAGGAAGAGAAAATACAAAAAGTAGGCTGCAACAGTTCAGCAAGGGTGACTTTCCAGTTGATATATTTTGTGTTTGGTTATTTTTGTGGCGAGCATGTATATGTGATGTGTGTTTGAATGTGTGAATGCCCGTGGGTAAAGCAAATTGTATTTTCTTTTTTCCTGTCTTCTCTCCCTTGAACTGCTATTGGTGGGGAAGAAAAGAATATGGTACAGATAAGGTGAACTTCAAATAGCAATGAGAAAGAATCTTTTTGGATAACTAATTGTGAGAGAGGAAGTTCAGTAAGAATGAGTCTCTCAATGAGTCACTAAGATGGAGTGAGGGAGCCTTTTTATCAAAATTTGTTTTGTGTCCAAGATTAAGCCCCAATTTCCCCAAAACCATGGTAAGACAAAGAGTAAGCTGATAGGCTGTCCTCATACATGGTTATAATAAGATATGCTGATAGGTGAATTGAAGTTGTTTTCACTTTTGATTGGTTAAAAATCGTATCGATAATTAGGGTGATAAGGCATTGTAAATTGCATGATCTGATTAGCTAGCTCTCAAGACTAGATTGTAACTCTAATAATCAGTCAATGGTAAAATAGGGGAGGGACTGATTTGTGTCAGGGATTAGGATAAAAGAAGCCTGCATGCTTCCTTACTTTGTACTTGCTTGCTGGCTGTAACACTTGTAACAGGGCTTGCAAGTATCCATTCTTAGGAAGATGAAATAAAAGAGCCTTTGACACATTAAAGCTGAGTTCAAGGTTCTTTTGGTTATTGTTGCTTTTATGACTAAAACTTTAATTGGAAATTGATCTTGAGATTTTAAATTCTGCTTAGATTGAACCCCTAATTTGGATTTGTAAATTATTATGGAGAATCATTTTGGATCAATTAGAATGGAGGAAAGCTTCCTCCTAAATGAAATGCTATAACTTAAGATTCTTTGTGATAATGGTTTGTAAAAAGCTTTTGTTCATAGAGCATTTGAGAACTTAACTTCTGAGCTTTGCCCATATTCTATTTCTAAAATATAAGATGGAGATTTCTCTATAGTGGTCTTAAATGTCATCAATTTAGAATGTTAATCACTAGTGTTTAAAATATACTTTAATATTTTAAGAAAAGATGTTAAGAATTGGAAAATGCAACTCTTTTTAGCCCTCTCCAGATTCTAAAATGGAAAGGGAAACGCAATATGAGAAGGAAGAAAGTATGATTTAATTTCGAGTAATATTTTGTGAGTTGTCAGCCTGAAAATAAAGACTTACCAAAGTCTGAACAAGAGTCTTTAGTCAGGATGAAGGAACTGCTTTTCAGGTCATCCCACAGTATGGGAGAGAGTCTGAACACCCACTACCAAGGAGGAAAGAGTCCTTTTAAATAAACTTCAATTAGCAAAAGTGATCAGAGCAGTCAGCAACAGGGAGAAGGGACTAAGATTTGGTAAGATCAAAGTCTCTAGATGTGATTAGTGACAACTGAGAGGAGTGATGGGATTAAAGTTACTAAAATCTGAACAAATCAAAGGCTCTAGGAGTGGTAAATTTCCAGAAATATCACAAGATCAGTTCCAACCATGAGGTCAATGGGATGAAGGTAATCCCTTCTGATAATTGCATTTAACATAATGATATAGAAAATCTCCTAAATGTTAATAAGGCAGTCTAGGTTCCTCTTTTTCTAAACTGCTTCCACCTGGAGTGTGGGCCATTTGGGGCTAGAAGAATAAGAAAAGTTTAGGATATGGCTGCTCTGCATGATAGTTTTTTTTTGGAGCCATAGGTGAGAGGCATGAAAGGTAGACATAAAGATAGATAAACAGCCCTAAAAGGAACTTGGCAGGTTCCTTACCCTAGAGGATCCATCCCTCCCTGAATATCTAATATACCCCTCTTTGAGGAAGGAAAGTATTAAAAGTTAAAAGTAGAGAAAATATTACAGGAAACTAAGTGAAAACTTTTATGGCATTTAATATGGTAATATAAGTAGTAATAAAACCCAGTTTTGATTCAGTTGAAATATCTTAAATCAGATTGCGGTTTCAAAGATGTCCCTATATTAGTAAAATTATAATAGGTTGAAGCCTAAAGGTAAGAGACTGTCCCTTCGAAGAGCTGAAAATTGTAGGCCCTTATGAAGTACTTTAAATAATTGAGCCATGTGTAGAATAAAAACAAAAAGGAAAAGGACCTATATAAACAAAAATATTTAAAGGAGCTCTTTTTTGTAGTGATATAGTTATAAAGTAAGGGGATACCTATCAACTGGGGAAGGGCTGAGTAAGTTGTGGTATATGATTGTAATGGAATACCATTTTGCTATAAGAAATGACAAGCAAAAAAGTTTCAGAAAAACCTAGATAGACTTACATGAATGGATTCAGAGTGAAGTAGAACCAAGAGAACATTGTACAGAATAACATCAATATTGTGCAATGAATGACTGGGAATAATTTAGCTATTTTCAGAAATACGATCTGGGACAATCCCAAAGGACTCATGATGAATGATCCCATATGCTTCCAGAGAAAGAACTGGGGGCATCTGAATCCAGACTAAAGCATACTATATTTTACTTTCTTTTTGTTTGTTTGTTTGTTTTGTTTATCTTTCACAAAAGGATTAATATGGGAAAATATCTTATAAAATTACATGTGTAAAATCTGTATAAGATAGCTTACTGACTCAATGAGGAGGAAAGGGAAAGAAAAAAGGAAGAAAATTTGATGCTTAAACTAAAAAAAAATTTTTTTTATTGTTTTTGCATGTAATTGGGGGAAAAGAAAATATCCAAAAAAAAAAAAAAATTTAAGGGCTTTTAGACCAAAAGACTCAAGCTTCTATTGATAGGACAATGAAAACTCCAGCCTTCATATCTAAGGGTACCTGGTAAAAATTGAGAATGTGGACTTCA
>NW_025371908.1:0-2895 GCF_016433145.1 Gracilinanus agilis | reverse complement strand
CGCACTCCCCCACCAGCCTGGGCCCCCGCGAGCACACTCCCACCCACCCACGCCTCCCGGGAGGCACTGAGCCCGGGCACACCTCCCTTTACACACATACACAAACACACACCGTGCACCTGGGGAAGCTGCCCTTGCCCGCCAAGGGCACCCGAGCCCAAGAGGAGACCCCATCTCTTAGGGGTCCCTAACTGCAAAGGAAATTCTCTAGGGAAATAGGGTCGGTGTGCCTGGCTGGGAACCGGGGCACCCTTGGGCCCACTTGTCAGTCCCTTCCCTCGGGCCAAAAGATTGGCAGATATTAACCCAGGGCCTCGGACTCCAGTCCCTTCTGTCCTCAGCCGGACCTCGGCCCTCCCCAGCCACTGGGGCATCAGACCCACAACCAAAAAAGCATGATAGGCAGACAGGTGGACTGGAGGAGCCAGCCGGCTTCCGCGGGGTTCGAGGAAGAATTGGAAGGGCGGCTTCAAGCTCCTTCCTTTCCCCTCGCTCTCCCCACACCCTCTCCCTAATTTAATGTTTGGGAGAGCAGAGGCAGAGGCAATTATCGATTTCCTTTTAAGAAAGAAACAACCAACAGTAAATATAGCCGTCTCAGGCACCCTACACTCCAGAGCAGCTCCAGGAAGTGTAGACAGCTGGCCTGCGAGGAAGATGAAGGCGAGATTAGCAGTGTTCGCATTTCAATTTTAGGGGAACCAGCCCACCCCCCCCCCGAATCTATTCGCCAGCCTTTCGGTGCCCAAAGCAAGACTTCAGAAACTTCGGGCTTCTCGGGCACCCTTATTTTGATTCCAGAACTTTATCTGTCCTCTAGCTACAAAGCAGGCTCTCCCAGGAACCCGGGAGGCCGATTTCAAAAAAAAAACGTGACTCCCAAGTTTACAGACGCGCTAATATTTCTCATCTCTCTCTCTTTTTTTTTAGTGAAACATCTTTTTATTTCTATTTTCCATGCAAAACTGGCCAAAGGGCAGTTTCTTAGGAACTTGAGCGTTCATGGAGCACGCCCATGGAGAGCTCTAATGGTCATCGCCACCTTCAGCATTTCGTTCAGTGAATTGATTTCAAGCATTCCCGAGATTCTTTATTTCGAAACGTCAAATATGTTAAAATATGTAAAATATGTAAAAATATGTAAAATAACTGTTAAAGGGAGCCCAACTGGAAAGGGGCGGCTTACAGAAATGTCCGTTAAGTCTCTAATAATCATTGGCGATAAGTTAGCATTTGTTTTAAAAGGCTGAATTGCTGAAAAGGAAAGTCCCCGCTTTTCGGGATTGTGGACGGGCCCCGAACCGCGAAGCTGGAGAAGAGAGGCTCCTGGATCCTTCCAGCCCGTTTCGTCTGAGCCTCGGGTGTTAGGGCTAACCCTAAGGAAGTAAGTCGGGGCGGCCGGTGCTTGCTGGGAGGATAGAGACAGCGTGTAAACGCACCATCCCGGGCCCCCCACGCGGCGACACCGAAACTGTCATCTGACGGCAGCCGGTCCTGGCTAAGCGACCTTGAGCTACAGAAACGGCCCTGTTCCGTTTCGGTTGCTGGAGAAGCTCCCCTTCCGGTTTAATGGATTTAATGGGGAGCTAGAAGGAGCGGGGCTCCGAGCGAGGTCCCCGACAGCCCACACGGGCTTGAGATAATCTATCCAGTAGAGGGCAGCGGCTCCCTAGTACAAGCAAACCCCAAACCGCTTGCCCACTGGCTGGACCACCCGTGGCTAAGCTGCAGGTAGGCAACCTGCGACCTTCTCGGCTTGGCGATGCCCAGCAGGCATCTCCGTGCCTTCGCGCTGGCCGTGCATTCCCCGCTTGCCTCAGCCTCAGAGAAGCTGTAATGTGGGGCAGAGCCCACCTTCTACAGGAGGGAGACCTCTTCTGATCCTCACGCTGGCGGGGCCCCTCCATCACCCCATCTATCACCTCGCGTCTGTTTTGTGTACATTTGTAGACGCGCGTCTCCCGGGTCATCCTCCAGAGGTCAGGGAGTGCCCTCGCTTCCGTCTCTGAGTCTCCCCAGCTGCGAGTACTGTGCCCAGCACACAGTAGGCACTTCATAAGAAATGCTTTTTGACGTGGTTGGTCTGGAATGGCTTTGTCTGATTCCCTATTTCAAATCTGCTATCTTGGAATTTTTTTGTGTTTTTTTGATTAGGTTCTTGGGTTGTCTCCACTCTCCCTGGTAGCCCCAGCCAACATGAATCTCCCTCCCGGTAGGAACTTCTGAAACCCAATGGCCCCCGGGCTCCAAAGTCACCCAGGAGGAAGGGTTGGAGGAAAGCAATTCGCCCGAGGTTACACCGCTAGGAAATATCAGAGGGCAGATTTGAACCCAGAACCTCTAGTCTCCAGACTTGGCTCTCTCTCCACTGCCCCATCTAGCCGCCCCTCTGGCCCTCTTTTTAAAGTCCTTCGACCTGTCTGTCACCGACTTTTCCAGACTTATTATAACCATTGCTCCCTTTGAGGCATTCTGGTCCTGCCAAACTGCCCTTCTAGCACTTCCTTTCCCTGGACGTTCCATCTCCTGGCCGCCCCTCATGCCTAGAATGCCTCTTCCTCTGGGCCTCAGAATCCCCAGTTTCTTTCAAAGATCTCTGACCAATACCAGCTCTTCCCTGGTGCCTCTCCTTTTGTGTATGTATGTATAATAAATAACAAGGTCATTTATATATGTATTAAATATAAATGACCTTGTTATTTATATTTAAATGTATATTATATAATATATATAAATGACCTTGTTATTGATATATATTATATATTATATAAATTGCCTTGTTATTTATATATACTATATATAATATATAAAAATTACCTTGTTATTTCTGTATATATACATATATGTATATTATTAATGTATATGTGTATGTATGTATAATAAATAACAAGGTAT
>NW_025371907.1:0-7957 GCF_016433145.1 Gracilinanus agilis | reverse complement strand
AAAGAAGGAAAGAAGGAAAGAAGGAAAGAAGGAAGGAAGGAAGGAAGGAAGGAAAGAAGGAAGGAAGGAAAGAAGGAAGGAAGGAAGGAAGGAAGGAAGGATACATGAGAATTTTCATTTCTTCTGTCAAATCAGGAATCTTGAGCTAGAATCTTGCTTCAGACAAGCAATAAATGACCCTTGACAAGCCATTTCATCTCTCCATACCTTATTTTTTTCTCTGTAAAATGTGAGAGTTAGACACATTGACCTTTAAGGTCCCTTCCAGCCCTAAATCTTCCATGATCTGATTTAGCACAACCTTAGAGCAGTTTTATTTATCACAGAAGAGACTCCTTTCTCTGGATTGTACCAAACCCTCAGGAGATTTAAAAGGCAGAGCCAACAAAGCAAAATTCTCCCCAGGTTACTCTGAAATCTGGACAAGCAAAATGCTGGGTAATCTAAATATAGGCCTGGAGCTCTATGCTGTAATCTCTTTCTCTCTTTTTCTTTGTTGACAAATTCTGTTTTGATACAGCAGACGAGCCTAAACAAACACACACAAATATTAACATTTCACTAATTTGTGAGTCATTTTTACTCCAAGTCCATGCTAATTGTGTCTCTCTCAGCCGAATTTTAGTCCGTTCATTGCCAAAGTAAGCACTCTCCGCTGTAATCTCGACTCTTTCCCTTGTGTGCCTGAGGGAGCTCAGCAGCCACAAATCCTTTCACTGATGGGCGACATCTGACTCTCTTCCCGGGCTCACAGCTGGTCCAGCCCCACCTGAGGGATGCAGGGTGTAACATCAGACTCGACATCTGAGAACACGGAGTTGGCAGATGCCGCTCCCCGGCCGCCTCCTTCTCTTTCCTCCAGCACAGCCCTCTCCTGTTGGGGTTGAATGCCTGACTCCTTATCTTTCTTCCCTGGCTTCAAACCCCAGCCCAGGAGAACCTCGGCGGTGAGGGCAGCTCTCCCTCCCTGAGAAGCAGCTCCACCTGTGGCTATTGTTCAGACAACACCAGGGCTGGGTGGAGAACCTTGAGAGGCCAGAGGGGTGGCTGCCTCCGTGGGGATAAAGCTGATTTCAGCTGTCCTAATGTAATTGCTCAGAGTGAATGAGATGGCCTGATCTACGCTAATATTAAAGACAAAATGAAATCCTGGCATTTCTGAGACTGGTTTTTCTGGGTCCAAGGCCAGGTCGCTGTCCACTACATCATGATAACTCCCACCTCACCTCTCCTATTGTGACACCTACTGATTGTGTGATCTTGGGCAAGTCACTTAATTTCTTTAAGACTCTAAGTTGCAGAGAAGTTGCTGACCTCATTGGTAAGGGAGTCCCTTCATCTGTGAGCTCTCTAGCAACAATATAACAGTTTATTCCAACTCAGTGATGCTAGAAATGGCTCGATGGATAGAGTGCCAGACCTGGAGTCATCTTCCTGACTTCTTCCCGAATTCAAATCTGGCCTCGGACTCTTACTGGTTGTGTGACCCTGGGGAAGTCACCTAACCCTGTTTGCCTCTGTTTTCTCATCTGTAAAGTGATCTGAAGAAGGAAGTGGCGAACCAGTCCCAGTGTCTTTGACCAGAAAACCCCAAATGGGGTCACACAGAGTCAGACATGTCTAAAATGCCTGAACAACAAATGATGATGTGAATTTTTAGCAAATTTTAGCCTAATATCTTACTGATAATTATGTTTGAGATTGCATAAAGATTTAACTTTATAAAGAAACTGACTTTCAAAATTCATAGGATCATGATGTTAATATATTCTGACATTCCATTTAATTGGTAGCGAATGGAAATCTCAAGAGATTTATACATGGGTTAAATGAACATTTAAACACTTCCAGAGTTTATGTAAAAGGCATCTAGGGGGCTCTGAGGATAGAGTGCTCTGCCTGGATACAGGAAGACCTCAGTTCGAATCCTCAGACATTTACTATTTGTGCTACCCTGGGAAAGTCGCTTAACTCTGTTTGCCTTGGTTTCCTCATCTATAAAATGATCTGGAGAAGGAAAGGGAAATCACTCCAGTAGCTTTGCCAAGAAAACCCCAAATGAGTTCACAAAGAGTTTATGTGCCTAAAAAACAACTGAACAATAAAATGTATGAAGTAGCTGTACCCTAACAGAAACAAGAATTGGACTTGGATTCAAAACTTGTTTCAGATATATAATAGCTGGGTGACTTGGGCATACCTCTCTGAGCCCATTTCCTCATATGTAAAATGGAACTAAAAAATGTCCCTAGACTCTACCTTGCAGGGCTGTGCCTGAGGCTCAAATGAGAAAAAATGTGGGAAGTGTTTGGGGAAATCTTAAAGTGTTTCATGTAAATGTCAGCCATCGATTATTTTATATCATGGCAAAACGACTGACCTAATTCAGCATTTAGTCATAAGATCTGCCAGGTCAATGGCAAAAATAAACAGCTCAGCCACATTCATATTTGAATGAATTGACCAGTTCACTAAGAAAAAACAAAAACCAGGGAGACCCTTCGACCCCGTGGGCACTGCCTCAGTGAAACGTGGAAGTCCAGACTCCTGAGAAATGCTGAGGGCTGATGGCTGGAAGATAGAAGCTTGGACAATTTGCATCAAGTGAATCATTTCATTCATCTCTCTGGCTTGCAGAATAGGCCAGGCCAAATTCAGGCCAGTCCGGCAGTTCAGGATCAAGTTTGGAATGAAATGAGACACTTGCCAGTTAACAAAGGGAGCTCTACTTAGAGCTGGAGAAGGATCGGCCACAAGGATGTGGTTCTTGGCTCCAATAGACCCAAGCCAGGCTCCAGAGAGATATGTCTCATCAGGAGGACAGAGGGTGGTGACTTGGGCAGCCAGTCCAGCTGCCAAGTGTGAGGGGCATTGACTCCTCCAGAGCAATTCTCTTGTGTGTCTTGGGGCTACCTGGAAGCTGGGTCAGGAGCAAGAGTCAAGACTGATCCCTGCATAATCAAGTATTTGGGATACCTTTTTTTATATATTTTAAATAAAACGCTGCCAACCTTACCAAGAGCCTAAAGGAAAAGACTCCTACCACACGTGGTCCCCCCAAAATTGGTGAATGGGTACAGATAGGGGGCTCAGTGAATTGAAATCCAGGACTAGAGATAGGAGGTACTGAGTTCAAATCCGACCTCAGACAGTTCCTAACTGTGTGACCCTGGGCAAATGACATAAGCACAAACCTTGGGTAAGTTACCTAATTTCTCTAGTTCTCAATTTCCTCAACTATAAAATGAAGAGATCAGAGTAGACCACTTCAAAGGTGCCTTCCATCTCTAAATCTACAATTCTGTGAAATTCACAGAGAACTATTCTCTTTTCCATACTTATTTACAACAATAATAATCAGGATTTGAATCTGGTTTCTAATTGAATTCCATCTGTCTGTCCATTTTGTAAAATACAGAAAGAGTAGAGAATCTTTTCTGTAGTCAGGAGCTTGGGGGACTTGGGAGAAATCAATCTGAGAAACTTCAGTATTTTAATTAAGAAGATAGAGCCTGAAGGGGAAAATGAATGAAAAAGAAAGCTAAAAAAAATCGGTCTATGTTCATAGACCTAGATATCTAGAGCTAAAAGAAACTCCAGAAGTCACCTTGTCAAACTGCCTCATCTGACAAATGAGGAAACTGAGATCTAGAGAGATTGTCAACTCTCAGCCTCTTCCCAAAACGGTTTAAATTTCCAGACTAAAAATAAAGTTAGAATTCAGTGATGATAGGAGTCCTCAGCAGCCCTAGACCAGTACACCTGCTCATAGCATTCACTCACTTACAATAGCATCTTTGCTACAGGAGCCTTAGGCACTGGCCCCTCTTTCCAATCTGATAATGTCTCCACTGATCGAAAGACTGGGGCTGAGTAATAATGCAATTCACCTGGGAAACACACTTGTCAAGAACATACCTTCTCGAACATAAGCCAGGGTCTGTTCGAAAAGAAGAAAAAGAATCTGGCTAATGGATTTTTTTAAGCGTAGAAAAAGGATTTTCTTATGTGTGCCTGCCTGCAAAGTGTCATGATTTCCTATGAAAGGTTCTGCTGGCTCCCAAAAAGCTCTTTTTTAATGTTGGAAAGAATGAATGAGTTCAAGATTGCTCTTGGGATTTGCTCACAAAAGACCCTTTATTCCTTTGGTGTTAAATTATACTGCGTCATTTTCTTGCAATATTAGCAATCTTGCTGTTAAAAAATGGCCAACTGAAAAGGGATGCCCTATCTCTCCCAGGGAATCTTCCATCCTGCATTCCTCCAGAGTAGAAAAGGATGTGTCATGTCCAAGTCAAATCATGCTATCCACATGGCTCCAGTCTTGTTATCAGCTTATGTTTCAGGGTTTAGGCGGCCCCATTTGGAAGGAAGGACCCCCAGCAGAGTAAATGTCATCCATCCATCCATCCATCCATCCATCAAATCAAGTGGGAAAATGGAAATTTGGAAATTCCCTGTGGGCAGTCTAAGATTACAGTGGAAAGAAAAGTGACATACCTAATACGTTCCCTTCATAGTTTTACTATTATAGCTGTCATGGGTAATCCTGACCTTCACATGCAAAGTCCCTTTTCCTCTGTGTGATAGAACTGTATCCTTTACAGAGGAAAACAGCTGTCTAACTATAGCATAGACACCAGAGAGCTCTTCCCAGAGTCAGGAAGACATGGGCTTAGGAAATCTGGCACATAAAGCCTGTGTAACTCTGGTCAATTTATATGACCTTTCAGAGATCTAGGCAATTTTCTAAAAGTTTAAATTACACAGGAGGTGCCAATCTCCATGGGAAGAGGGCATTTTCTCACTTGCAGTTTCCTATATCAAGTAAATTGCAAGTTTGGCTGCCCACCCTCTGCCCCAAATGGACCTCTGCTTTGAGATTTGCGTGCTTTCCTGATGGACTTCTCCTGGAAGACTTTGGAGAGAACAAGGCAGAAGTTCTAAGGTTGCTTTTCCCAGAGTCCAATCCTTGGGCAAAATGATGTACAGATGTCCTTAAGAGTAGAGACAAAGACTGTAAAATTCAGAGAGACAAAAAAAAGGGGGGGGGGGCACTGTCGGGCTGCCATCTTCTTTCTAGGGCTGTAGCCTTTCCTGGATTGTGGCGCTAAACAGCTAGAAAAAGTTGCACTGGCATGAGTAGCAGCGTTCATAAAATGAGAGTGAAAGAGTTCCTGGCCAGCTGAACCAATATGCTCACAATGCAGAGAGACAGTGGGGGCTACCACTAAGGTCTCTGCAGCCAAAAGAGCCATGAAGAGAATTCCAGCGTCCAGCTAATGAAAACTGCCAAGAGTGATTGGACCTGGTAGGAGCTACAAGGCTTTAACTAAGCATTGAATTTTCTTTCAACCTGCAGTGAGAACCTGTAGGAATGAGGCTCTGCCCTGTGGGCTGGGGAGGGAGGACTCAGATGGCAACCTGGCTTTCTGCATTTAATTATTCTTTTATTTAGTCTAGTTGTATTTCATACCAAGGCAATAACCCTTGTTCAGAGACTTAATTGACAGAGCCCACTGGGATGGAAAGGCAGGAACATGCCCAAGTAGGTGGAAGCAGAGGCTCTGAATTTAATGAGTCATTCTACTTCTAGATAAGGCAGGACTAGGGATGGTCACCAAGGAGTGTGGGTTTTGAAGCAGGGAACAGATCCACAGCCTGGATTTTAATATTGTAGGTACAGGGGGTCCAGAGAGGCCAACATAGACCTGTCATCACACACGTCATCAATATTATACTCATAATCATGGTCTCTTTCTGTTCCTCCTCTCCCCTCCACCAATAACCACATTCATGCTTACAAGCCAGCCTAAAATATTGCCTACTGCCCAGGGGAATGATCCTGGGGATTGATTTTCTGGAAGACTCTGCTTTGATCACACTGTTGTTCCTCCAAATGTGTCCCCAAAATGTTTACAGTCTGTGACCTTCATCTTTGTATTTCCCCTCATTTCCTCGTGGGGAACTTCCAACGATGTTGGGGTGTCTGGGAGCCCATGGTTTGATTTGGTCAGATATTACAAACAGAACTACACAAGCAAGGGGGAAACAATTCTGTAAACCAAATATTGACTTTGGTTTCCATTGTTTTGGGGCAATGAAAGCCATGTTCAGGATGAGTCACCCACTGTCAGCTAAGAACTCTTGGTAAACACATTGCTCCATCATTTATTTGTGTATCTCATTTTGGTCCCTGCCTTTTTCCTTTTAATATTCTGAGCAAGATCTGAATTGAATCAGCGAGCACTTGATTCTTTGACTTGATTTTATTAAAAAAAAAAAAAAAGACTGAGGCAGGATTGTTGTTCAGGTCTTTTAGTCTTGTTTGATTCTTTGTGACTCCCAGGACCTGACACATAGTAGGTGCTTAATGAATATTTATTGATTTTATTTTGTGCAACAATCAATGAGAAATCATGCAAAACTCAATAAAAAGCATGCAAAATGCAATAAATAATAATTATTATTGTGTGCAACAACCAAGGAGAAATCATGCAAAACTCAGAAGAATAAGAGACCCTGGTATCATTGCCTGGTTGGAAGGACAATTTCTTGCTAGATAATTAGTTCCTTTTCCCTTCCTGCTAGAGTGTGTTTAAGGCTTGGGACACCCTCAAGATTACAATAGTTGAGAAGACAATATGTCCTGGATATGGAGCATAGATATGTATGCAGGAGGTACTCCAAGGCTACCAGTATACTATGGATCACATAGGCTGCGTTAAATCCTTAGCACCACTCCATAGGTGTCCTATTCTTTCTGGCTCATTAACACCTTTCAATAAATTTCTTTAAAAAAAAAAAAAAACCTCTTACCTTCTGCCTTAAAATCAATACTAAGTATCATTCCAAGGCAGAAGAGTGGTAAGGACTAGGCAACTGGGGTTAAGTGACTTGCCTAGGGTCACACAGCTAGGAAGTACCTGAGCTCAAATTTGAATCCAGATTCCCCTGACCCTAGGTTTGGTGCTCTATCCGCTGAACCATCCAGCTGCCCCTCTTTATGTAGATTTCTGCAGGAAAATTTCTAATTTAAAATATTTAAATATGGATTATGGCTAGGATCTCCCCAAATGTGGATAACAAGATGCCCTCCCACAAAGTTATTCAGTGTATAATATGGGTTCAGGATGAGATAACTCTTTTATTTTTTTCTGCCAAAGAAATTGTACTAGGAACAAGGGCCTTGAAGGAATTTATGGACAATATAGGAAACATAAAACACTCAAATAACCACTATATTCATTATATTCCCTCTGGAAGGCAAAGACCTTTTGTGAGATTGCTGAATAGATATTTTACATTCATCTTGGACCTACACTATCTAATAACCTTGCAGTAAACATGATGGAGGGTTGGCAAGGTATTTGTAGGTATTGCCTTTACCAGCTGTTTACTATGCTTGCCAATTGAACCATATAGTTTAATGCCATCTATGTAAATCAAGTGATTAATAGGATTTTTGGCTTGACTCCTTTTTTAATCTGGAAGTTATACTAATTTCTATTAGGATAGAAGATAATGGATTCTGGGATAGGTGGAAACATAATCTGATTACACTATTTTCCTGAAAAAAAAAGTCATGTTTATATCAAATGTTTTTGACATTATGTTAGTGATATGCTTTAAGAGGTGATCAGTGAATTATTTCTATTTTTATTTCACCCTCTCAGTCTAATAGATCTGAGCAGACTTCATTCATGATTTCTTTTTTCCTTCCTTTGATTTCTTTTTTCCCTCTTTCCCCCTTTTCTCCTTCCTTCCTTCCCTCCCTCCTTTCTTCCCATCCTTCCTTCCTTCTTTCCCTCACTCCCTCCCTCCCTTCCTCCTTCCTTCCTTCTTTCCCTCCCTCCTTTCTTCCCATCCTTCCTTCCTTCCCTCTCTCCTTTCTTTCCATCCATCCATTCTCCCTTCCTTCTTTCCTTCCTTCCTTCTTTTCTTCCTTCTTTCCTTC
>NW_025371906.1:0-4783 GCF_016433145.1 Gracilinanus agilis | reverse complement strand
AAATTTGAACTCTGTTCTTTCTGATTCCACACTTAGCACTTTATCCACTACAATGGAATTGGCAGTGCTCTGTAAATTCATTCACTTATATGTTTACAAGTATCTTTGGGGTCTGATTATTTCCAGTAGTTTCATTACACTAGTGGAAAGATCATTGAACTTAAAATCAAAGTGCAAGTGTTCAAACTCTGTATCTGATTATCTTTGACCTGGCAAAAACTGACTGCAATCTCCTTGGGTCTTCATTTCTTCATCTGTAAATGAAGAGCGTGGTCCAGATGCCCTCTACTGTTGCTTCCAGCTTTCAATCTAGTCTCCTATGACTCTAGAAAAAGTGAATGTGGATATGTTCTAATCGATCATTTTCTAAGCACTCACTTGGTGCCGCCTATCTTACTCCTTTCATGTGGAGTTATAAAGTAAAAAGAGTTGCAACTTCATCTTTGGAATAGTTATGAGGAAAGAATATTTCTCCACCTGAGTAAGGGTAGAAGGAGCCTAGAATATTTCTAATAACTTGTTTGTTGGGGGATTTTATCCATTAAAGATTGGGAAAGAAAGGAATGCTATTGGGAAGCAGAAGAAGATGCAGCCTGGGCATCATCTGAGTCACGTGGGAAAATGATAGTCCCTAATATTTGATCTGAGGTCATGCAGGATTCTCACCTCAGCAAAATCAAACTGCAAGCAGAATACTGGGCCCCAAGGCTGCTTCCTTCAAATAAGAACTTGAGCTGGAAACCAAAGGAGAAAAGGGACCTTCTGAGTAGCTGGCTACACCAAGCCTGGATAAGCAGGGATGAAGGCAGCATGGCAGAGAGGAGGTAGAGGGGGAATAGGGATGGAGTCTCACCAGGGCCTGAAGGACATGCTCAAGAGCCTTGAAGTTTCTAGATCCTACTTGACCTATGTCTAGTATGTAAATCACGTCAGAGATGGTAAAGTTGTCTGTGAAAATCTTTTTGGAATATCTATGTGATTCAGTACAGAAGGAAAGATACCCAATAGTCTGAGCTTTGCAAACTTTATTCATGTGAGAGAAAATGCTTTGTAAACCTTAATGTTCTATCTAAATGCTAGTTATTGTGATCATCATGATGCATGGTGATCATCACAATTATTCCAGGTGGCATTGTTCAAGTCCTTCCTCATAGGAAAACTCAGCAGAATGAACCCACTAATGAAACTCTGAGGATACCTCTAGCCATACACACTTTTTTTCTGGCAGCTTTAAAATTGTGGATTTGGAGTCAGAAGACCAGTGCTCAAATGGTGGCCCTGCCATGTCCTATGCTTTTGCCTTACTTTCCTCCTAATAAGTTAATTGAGGAAGTTAATCCAGTCTCAAAATTAAGAAATGATTATTTGACAAAAATTACTGATACAGAAAATTAGTCTTGCAGAAACAGGGATGGACCAATATTTTACATGACATATCAAAGTAAACTCCAAATGAATACATGAGTAAGATACAAAAGGTGATATAAAACAAATGAGAGTAATGAGGAAAATTATATCTTTAATATTAATGGATGGGGGAGAGTTCATGATCACATGAGGGATAAATAGGACAGCAAGATAAAATGGACAATGTTGCTTACAGGAAATTAAGTTGTTTTTCCCCCTAAACAAAACCAATGTGGTAAATTAGAAGGGAATCAGGTAATTGGAGGGGGGAAATCTTTGCTTCAAATTCTTCTAATCAAGGTCTCATTTCCAATTTGCAATCATTCAAATATATAAGAATAAAAATCAAAGGCAGAGCCAAGTTGATGGAGAAGGTACAGAGCCCTCATCTGATCTCTATAAAGTTACCCTTTCAAAAGCTGATATAAATGCCTTAAAATGGATTCTAGAGGAATATTATTGCATGCCAAAAAGACAACTGCTTTTTGAGCACAAACAAAACAAGTGAGAAAGCCGGAAAGGACAGATGGAGTGTACTGTGGTAGAGGTGGAAGGGGAGCACAGTGCCCCAAGGCAGGTCTCAGAGAGCCAGGAAGCCTTGACCACAACTGAAGGAGCAGCAGCAAAGATTTCTGGAGCTTTCAGGCCCAGATACTAAGCAGGTGGTGGATCAGAGAGTTGCTTAGAAGGAGATCACATGGATCCCTTTGCTCAATCTTAAGGCAATTCTCTTGTAGCCTTGCTTATATTCAAATCGAAGTCTGTGGGAGAGATTCTCAGGCTGGAGAAGTTCTAGCAGAGACCAGAGTGCTTGTAGCCATAGGGGAGCAGCACACTCTCCCTGGTCACAGATCCAAGGGAGGAAAGAGTGGCTTAGGGTTACTCACAACCGACAATATAGACCAGGAAGGTCGGAAATGCACCTTTGCTTGCATGATACCACATTTCAAGGACTGAAAACAGATAGATCCCCAGAGTTAGCTCTGAAGGCAGCTGCACAAGAAGCTGAAACTTTGAAACACCACTCCATTCACCACAGGTACAGATTTCAATTTTAATTGCCTTTTTTTTAATTGAAGGGAAAGGGCTGAAAATGAGCAAGCAGAAGAAAAAGAAATTAAATATAGAAAGCTATTTTGGTGACAGAGAAAATCAAAGCAGAAACTCAGTAGAAGACAGCAAAATCCATGCTCCTGCATCCAAACTTACCAATCAAAAGAGGGATTGCTCTCAAGCCTCAAATGAATTAATAGGAGCTCAGAAAGAGCATTAATAATCATATGGTGGGGTGGATATGATGGGATGTTAAAAAATAAAATAATATAAAATAAAGTTATGAGACACAAGTAATGCTTTGGGAGGAAGAGAAAGAGCAAAGTATAATGGCCTAAATTATTTCACANAAAATAAAATAATATAAAATAAAGTTATGAGACACAAGTAATGCTTTGGGAGGAAGAGAAAGAGCAAAGTATAATGGCCTAAATTATTTCACATAAGAGACAAGAAAGAACTTTTTCATTGGAATGGAACATTGCAGAGTGTGGGAGGGAAGTCTTATTTCATTGGTTCAAAACCAATTCATTATAAAAAAGCTATCTTAACCCTGTAGGAAAGAAGGAAAGGAAGGAAATAAGTGAAGGGGTTATGAGAATTGATAGAAAAAGTGGGCAACTTGGGAAAGGTAGAGGCCAGAACCTAAACAGGAGTAAATAAGATGGAGACTGTGTCAGACTCACTAATAATAAAACAAATTACAAATCTCTCTAATAAAGGCCTCTTTGTCAAATACATAGAGAAATGAGTTGAATATATAAGAATACAAATCACTCCTAAAATGATAAATGGTCGAAGGATATGAAGAGGGAGTTCTTAGAAAAAAATAATGTTCTCTTTAGACATGCAAAAAATGCTCTAAATCACTATAATTGAGAGAATTGCAATTTAAAACAACTCTTAAGTGGTGTCCCTCTACAACTTATCAGAGATTGGCTATTATGAAAGAAAAGAAAAATGACAAAACTTGGAGGGATATGGAAAAGTTGAGAAAACTAATGCCCTGTTGTGGAATTTGTGAACAAATTCAACCATTGTGGAGAGCAATTTGTACTTATGACAAAAGACTTATCACCTACCCTTTGAACAGGGAATACCATTATTAGGTTTGTTTACCAAAGATCAAAAGTCAGGGAAGATGTTATATACACAAATGTTTAAAGTAGCCTTTTTGGTCACATGTGTGTAGAGGCGGGGGATATAATTTGCTAGTGAAAGGATACCCATCAATTGAAGAATGACTAAATTATAGTATATGATTGTTATAGAATACTATTGAGTGTAAGAAATGAAAATAGGAGGAGCTCAGAAAAAACCTGGAAAGATTTACAGGAATTGACATATAGTGAAAAAAACAGAAGCAGGAGAACTTTGAGCACAGTAACAGGAATAGAGTACAGTGAACAATTGTGAATAACAGTTATTCACAGCAATATGATGATCCAAAACTATCCCTGAGGACTCAAGATTTTTTTAATCGGCTTCCAGGGAAAAAAGAACTGATGAAGTCTAAATCCAGAACAAAAAATCCAGAACAAACTAAGAATCGTCATCCTTCCTAATTTTTTAATTTCAGTTTCCTTCCGCAAAAGGACTTCTATGGGAAGGTTTTACATATTTACATATGTGAAATCCACATCATATTGCTCACTATTTCAAAGTGGGTGAGTGGGTGGGGAAGAGAATTCATAGCTCAATGTTCCTTAAAACATTTGGAAAGTGTTGTTACATATAACAGAGGGTAATTCACCTTAAGATTTTAAAACTAAAAGTGATTCTCCAATTAACAAATAGTCAAAGATTATGAAAAAGGAAGTCTATATGAAGAAATCAAAGTTAATATCTATGTGAAGAAATTCCCCAAATCACTGATATCTAGACAAATAAACTTTAAAGCAATATTGATGTTCCACATGAAGCCCATAAGATGGAAAAAGCTGGCAAGAAAGGAAAAGGGTAAATGTAATGGAGAAAATTTGTTAAGTACATAACATAAAGGTATAATTTGTCTTCTCATGATGTTAATGTTATTACCAATTCTATTTTTGACAGAAATATTCCATAAAGAAGATTGTGGGGTCAATAGCGAAGAATTTCAGCACATTTGAAGGGTAAAGGGAGAGGAAATATTTAGTGCTTAAGTGTACTGAAATCAATTTAAAGAGGAAAGAACAACGAGGTACTTTGGTGCAGACAATTGATTCACACCCTATAGAGAAGCAGAAGTGTAAAAAAAAGGACTGGTGGGGAGGGAAGTAAAGGTAGGAAGGGAGAAGGGGGTGGCTTAAAAAGATCCTTAAGAAAAAGAAGAGGAGAATAA
>NW_025371905.1:0-1958 GCF_016433145.1 Gracilinanus agilis | reverse complement strand
CATCAGAGAATCCACACTGGAGAGAAACCTTATCAATGTACACAGTGTGGAAAGTGTTTCACATGTAGTGGCCATCTTGCTTCCCATCAGAGAATCCACACTAGAGAGCAACCTTACGAATGTTCCCAGTGTGGAAAGACTTTCACACAGAGGGGTCATCTTGTTAGACATCAGAGAATCCACACTGGTGAAAAACCATATGAATGTACACAGTGTGGAAAGGCTTTCACAGTGAGGAATAACCTTATTAAACATCAGAGAATCCACACTGGAGAGAAACCTTATGAATGTACACAGTGTGGAAAGCCTTTCACACGGAGGGGCGATCTTACTGTACATCAGAAAATCCACACTGGAGAGAAACCATGCCAGTGTACACAGTGTGGAAAGGCTTTCACGTGCAGACATGATCTTATTGTACATCAGAAAATCCACACTGGAGAGAAACCTTATGAATGTACACAGTGTGAAAAGGCTTTCACGCGCAGACATGATCTTGCTGTACATCAGATATAGAGAACCAGCCTCTACATGAGAAAACTGTGGGTCCTGAGTGGCGTTTACAGTGTCAGATTAATAAGACAGGAAAAAGAAAATGAGAACAACCAGACTAGTGGTTAGCCCATGCTGTTCCGAATTCTGTGGGCGTAGGAGTTTATTATATACTGATTTCAAGCAAATAACACACTGTTGTAAGGGGGTAATAAATCACACATAATCCATTGAAGTCTAAAGAATAAAGGTGCAAAGACAAATGGTCAAATTTTAACCACCAGCTTAGTGGGGGATAATTCTGGGAGAGGAAATACCTCATGGAGATTCCCAGCAGACAAATCCTGCATTTGCCCAAATGAAGTCCAGACTAAAGGAGCCAGTTCTAATCTGAATAAGCAATCTTATCTAAGTAACATTTGTTAGGATTCTGGCTTCTCAATTATCAAGGAAAGGAATCATTAACTCAGTACATGCTGGTCTGCCACTTCAAAGCTCTCCAACAAGAATTCTAAGAAAGGTGGGGATCAAAGACTGAGTCAAAAGAGGAGCCTCAGATTTTTATCTTAGATGGCCCATTATGTCTGTCCTGACATGCAGTGCAGAAAAATCATACACACAGTTTTACTTGCCAATGATTTTGTAATGGAATCCAGATAAAATATCTGTTACAGACTCTGTTTCTCTAAGTGACTCCTAATAGCCTCTTGGAGGGATCAAGTTGATTTTGGATTAACCTACCTGCTGGTACCAGAGCTTTTTGGGGCTCAGGTGACCAGGACCAAACACAAAGACTGCCTCAGTCTGGATTGGTCACGTAGGGAATCCAGATGATAGGCCCTAAATTTGATCCTATTTCTCCAATGGCATTTCTACATCCAATGGCTCTCCACAATCAGAGAATCCACACTGGTGAAAAACCGTATGAATGTACATAGTGTGGAAAGGCTTTCACGTTCAGACGTGGTCTTGCGGCACATCAGAGAATATACACTGGAGAGAAACCTTATGAATGTACACATTGTGGAAAGGCTTTCTTATACAGGGTGAGTCTCAATGCACACCAGAACATCCACACTAGAGAAAAACCTTATGAATGTACACAGTGTGGAAATATTTTCACACAGTGGGGCAATCTTCATGTACTTCAGAGAATTCACACTGGAGAGAAACTTTATGAATGTACACAGTGTGGAAAGGCTTTCACATGCGGAGGAAATCTTGCTAAGCATCAAAGAATCCATACTGGAGAGAAAGGTTTTGAATGTAATAAATAGTAGGGAAAACCGTCTATTTTTTTTTAATTGATTAATTAAGAAATTTTTTCCGTGCTTACATGATATTCTCCTGGTTCTGCTCCTTTTATTATGCATGAATTCCTGGAGGTCATTCAAGTTCCCATGGAATTCTTCCAGTTTATTATTTGAGCACAATATTCTATCACCAGCTGTTATGAATACAAGAAG
>NW_025371904.1:8693-9610 GCF_016433145.1 Gracilinanus agilis | reverse complement strand
CTCTCTCTCTCTCTCTCTCTCTCTCTCTCTCTCTCTCTCTCTCTCTCTCTCTCTCTCCCCTGGAAGCTCTGCTCTCTATGCTGGAAGCTGAGCTTGCTACCCTGAGCTATCCCTAGCAATCTCTACCCTGAATCTCTCTCTACCCATGAGTCTCTCTTGCTGCTCTCTTGAGCCTGGAGGCTCTTGGACCCTGATCTCTCTCTTGGCACCTTTTCCCCTTTCTTCCTACCTCCTAGTTTTCCCTAGAACTTCCCTTTCCTAATCTAAATAAAACCTAGCTATTAAAAACCTAAAGTTGCTCTCAGATCATTTATTTGAGCCCCTGAAGGGCTCTGGTCAATTTTCCCTACCTTCCTTTCCCTTCCTCTACCTTCCTCTCTCCTTTCTCCCATTCCTCCTATCCTCCTACCTTCCTCCCTTCACTCCCCCTCACATAAGTCAGTCTATTCTAGCTTTCTGACTTTAACTTCTGGGTCATCATGTTTGCTCTTTGTGACGGGATTCTTATTTCACTTTTTCATTCTTCCAGATTATTTCCTGACTTTGGACTATCTGTTATTATTTGTCTCTGCATACTTCTTGGGGTTGGGGGGTATTTGTCTTGAGCTTTTGCCCTTTTACATTTTGCACTTTATAGCTTATGCTGGCAGCCTGCAAGGTTTCAGTGCTACCAAAGTAGTATTATCTGGGGAAAAAGTTTGCTTACTGTCTTCCTGGTCTTAAATCTTCAAATTCCTGAATAAAGTTTGAGTTGTCCCTGGTTAGAAGTTTCTATAGGACATTGTTGGACTAAAATTTTCTTGAAGACTGTATATTAATTTATAATCATTTATTTGGAAAATTTGGGAGGGAGGGAGAGAGAGAGAGAGAGAGAGAGAGAGAGAGAGAGAGAGAGAGAGAGCTGTCTCTTATACACA
>NW_025371904.1:0-8621 GCF_016433145.1 Gracilinanus agilis | reverse complement strand
GAGAGAGAGAGAGAGAGAGAGAGAGAGAGAGAGAGAGAGAGAGAGAGAGAGAGAGAGAGAGAGAGAGAGAATCATTTGATCACTAGGGGAAAAACAATGTCTTTAAACTGCACTGCTCTTTAGCTTTCAGCTCTACTTCCCAGCTGGTCACAGCCCAAGCCTCAGCCCCAGTAAAAGCTGTAGCAGGTCAAGATCTTCAAGCCAGATAAGATAAAGCTTGTGTATAAATGTTCAAAAGAAGACTGAGAGAGAATCCCAAGCATCTGAGAGAGAACACTACTTCCTCATTCCTTTTCTTATAAGGCCAATGGCATCTCTTCTCCTGCATCTCTAATTGGCCAGGCTTAACTTCAGTTGGGTCCCCAGTTTTGGAGCCTAGACAGGTCACCCACAGGGATTTCCAGATGCATAATTCTCAGACTTCTACCAGCCCTGCCCTGCTAGAAGGCCACACTGACCCATGTGTGCTGTCAGTGAAAGGGGGGACTGGTATCAAGAATCTGGTTTTAGAACTGAATAAATTAGCACATTTAAAATTACAGATATAGCTAGCCTGAATGTTCTGAATATTCAGAGTGACTAACTTCAGACTACTTTCTTGATGGGAAATCTTGCCTTGGTTAATCTACATCATGCTTCCCAGCCACACAGATATTATTTGTTTCTCAACTCATTCCTTGAGTTAGCTAATGCATAAGTATGTGTATATTCCTCCCCTCAGGCTGAACTGGGTGACAGAGATGCCCAATCTTATACCTTATTCTAGTTCAGAGATACCCCTGGATCTCTTCCAACACTTGATGCTTCCTGAAGAATCTGGCTCCATTCAATCCCAAGGATACTGCAATTATCCATGCAGTTGTGTGCTCCTAGAGAGACCCTATACCCAGTGTCCTTAGATCTCTCCATCTGTTTACCTAAATAATTCTGGACTGGAAAAATGAGTTATTGTGATTCTTGGATTTTACAGAATTCAATGTGGTAGTTGATAAATCTTGATGGAGGCAGATGAAGACTTAAGCCGTACTTCCTGTTTCTCTTCCTTTTGGACTAAGCTACACAAGTTTCTTAAATCAATTGTTCTCTCTTTTGAATACAGAGATGTATTTACCCTTTTTTTTTTGTCTATGATTATTTTATTAACTTCTTTTTCTTATTTGATTCTTATAATTGCCTTTTCTAGGAAAAAAAGTGGGCGTACTTGCACCACTGATTTTACTGGTTACTTCCAATGTTCGTCTATTACAAATAGTGCTGTTCCTTGTTTTCAGATAATTACTTGATTTTGATCATATTAAGAACAGGTCCTTAAATTGTTTTTCTTTTAAGCATTTTACTAAAAACTAATATTGTATTTTGTGAAAAGGCTCTTCTGGATTTATTGCTATAATCTCATGATTTGGGTAATTTTGGTTATTAATGTAATTAATTGGGATATAATTTCCCTAGAGTTGAATGATCTTTGTGTTTCTGACTTAAAATCAGCTTAGTTATAATTTTTTATATATTATATTCAATGACTTTCACCTTTGGGTTAACAATAAATTTAATAAAAGAAATAGTTCACAAAGCACTGAAAGACTAAGTTACTTTTGATTGCTAAATTTGTACATGAAATCTCTTTTCTGTTCATCTCTGGTTCTTTGGAGGAATGACTGAAAGACTATGATTTTGTGAAATTTCTATTTTCACCTAGGAAAAACAATATATTTAATTGCTAAATATATCATTTTCATATATAACCCAATTGCATTTGCTTTTTTGTATCATATTCTAGCATTTACTTTTATTTCCAATTTGTCAATGAAGTAAATAAGAGAAATAATAGTAGAACAGGTATGTGTATCAGGGTGATCTAAACTCCACTGAAAAAGATGAAAAGAATTACATAATAATAATTGACATTTGCGTAGCATTGTTTGTGAAGCTCCTTATATTCTTCCTTCCTTTCTTTCTTTCTTTCTTTCTTTCTTTCTTTCTTTCTTTCTTTCTTTTAACCTAACTTCTGTGTATTGGGTCCTTGGTGGAAGATGGTAAGGGTGGGCAATGGGGGTCAAGTGACTTGCCCAGGGTCACTCAGCTGGGAAGTGTCTGAGGCCAGACTTGAACCTAGGACCTCCTGTCTCTAGGCCTGGCTTTCAATCCACTAAGCTACGCAGCTGCCCCCTCCCTTATATTATTTCTTAGACTAATTTAATAATTATTTCAAAATTGATATTTTGTAACATCCCTCAAAAGGCTACATAATTATAATTTGTTATTAACTTGTTCCTTTCATCTTAAGATTTCATATTTAAGCTTTTTTTAGATTATTGCACAGGCAGAGAAAATAACTGATTTTTGGTCATTAAATAAAAATGTTTTAACATAATAGTATCCTCTTTTGGTTCATTGAATATATCTTCACAACAGCTCTAGTGTCAGGGAGGATAATGGGAATGATAAGTATCTCATATTCCCAAATAGTTTTGGTTTCTTCTAATTTGTCTCTGTATTTTGAAATCTTTTAAATTCTGTGTTGTTAAGCAATTATAAATATTTGGTATTGTAGCATATTAGAAACATTGTTATTAAATTTTTTGATCAATATTATATCTAGGTAATTGTGGACAGTGGTTCTGTCTATGATAATGATCTGGTTCCAATACATTTTATTTCATTTAGTTCTCAAGAATATTTTGAGTCTGTTTTAGTACGGTGATATGTTTTTTGTTAGTTTATTAACGACTCAGGCCTTTTGATATGTACTTCTGGCCACCAGATCAATAGTTTTCATAGGGTATGCTGTGGCACACTTTCATTATGTGCTCTTCAAAATTCCTTTGCCAACCCTTAGACTTTTACATTCTGCAAGTGCTACCATCAGCTGCAGTTCAACATCTGCTTTGTCTCTCTGGCCATAGGGAATATAACAGAAGCATTGTTCAAGGAGGTACAAAATGACTTCCTTCTCTGTGAGCCCTGAGAAAGTAAAGAAAAGAGGTGACTGGGTAGGAGAAGGGAAGGAGAGACACAGGATCCAGGTAATAGGTCTAAAGACATATTTCAAGAGATTCTTTTTTCTCTAACTTGACATCTCATAATTCATCATAGGAAAGAATACTGTGCTACAAGCAAAAGAAATTTGAGAACTTCTAGATATTTGATAACTGCTACATTTTTACAACCTTCAGTTATGTGTTGCCCATTTCTTTTGCTTCCATATATTACCAGAATTGATCAATAAGTCTTGGTTCTTTCCCTTTTTCCTTCTGTAATTTCCTCCTACATTTCTATCAAGGAACTTGCATAATTCAGCTATTTGTCAGACTCATCTTTATCAACATGTGGTTGATTGTCTTCAAGTGGATTTTGCCCATGGGAGGCTTTTTTATTTCAGTCTCTAATCTTAGCTGTTTTATAACCTTGACTTCTAGAAGCAGAAAAGGCTTTTAATGCTTTGAATACTTTAATGTACTATGTAATTACTAATTTCTTCTATTTTCTTCCCTGAGATATTCCTTGTAATTATTTGTTTTCCCTTCTTTCTTTTCTTGATCTTTTACATTATTTAGTGCATATTTTTTCCTGTTTTGGGGTGATAAAATACATTGGGTTTTGTCACATTCTTTCAAATATTTTCCTCAAAATTCTATTCTACTTTTTTTTGTCATTTATATTGTTTATTTCCTTCTTTGTTTATTCCTTCTTTTAAAATTTTTTTATTTTGAATATTTTCCCATAGTTACATGCTTCATGTTCTTTCCCTCTTCCCTAACCCCCCCCCCCCTTCTGTAGCCGACACACAATTCCACTGGGTTTTACATGTATCATTGATTAACACCTAATTCCATATTATTATAGTTTAATGTAATCAAAATTATTCATTTTACATTTTGTAATTTTTTCTAACTCTTTCTTGGTTTTAAAATCTTTCCTTTCCCAGAGATTCGACAAGTATACTATTCTGTGCTCACCTAATTTACTTATTAATATTCAAGTCATTCACACATTTTGAATTTATCTTGGTATAGGGTGTGAGATGTAGATCTTGACCCAATCTCCCCCCATATGGTTTTCCAATTTTTCCCAGCAGGTTTTGTCAAAGAGTGGATTTTTGTATGTATAAAATTTTAAGTCTCTTCACAACCCTGGTTGTCCACTTTTGGATGTGTTCCAGTTTGTCAGATTCCTTTATAAAATTTGGTGTTAATTCTTATACTGACCATGTATAAAAATAGGCCACATTCTATATAGTCTATTTGTTTAATTTCACATATTTCTTATGAGAATTTTCCCTCTCTTTTATTTTATTTTTAGTATAGGAGAAGTAAGCGGGATAGAAAATACATACTTGTTAACTGAACAAAATAAAATCTAATAAAAAAAAAACTGGGGCCAAGAACAAAATACAATGTTCCATTTATCTTCTGACCAGGGTAAAGTCTTGTGAAATTATCACCTCCTTTATTCTTGTCATCAGGCTCCTATTAATGCAAGTTAAGATTGAATTGATTCTTTTGGCTGAAGTCTCATCCTGCTGAGGCTTACGGAGTTTACATTACTAAAACTCCCAAATCCTTTTACAAGAACTATTGTCTAGCCATGTCTAGACTGTACATATAGGGACCATTCTGTGGTTTGGAATTCAATAAATAATAATCTAGATTAATCAAAATTTAAATTTCTTCTTAATATTGGAATATGTAACAATTTTGATTTGTAATTATATTTAGAACCAAATGGATACTTATATGACATTTCCATGATCTTCTTCATTGGTGAATCTCTATAGATATCATGTTTCTCTCTTCAACCTTTCCCCATTAGAAAAAACAAAAACAAAAACTTTTCAAGAAATACATATAACAGTAGATGCTAAACAATAACACTAGTCCAACTATCAATAATATGGAATTAGGTCTTAATCAATGATACATGTAAAACCCAGTGGAATTGTGGGTCAACTACAGGGGGAGTGGGAGGGTTTGGGAGACAAGGAAAGAAGATGAAATATGTAACTATGGGAAAATACAAAATAAAATAAAAATTAAAAAAAATATGTAGAGCCAAGCAAAATAAGTTACCACATCAGTAATGTCAAAATATATATGTCTCATTCTGTACTCTGATTCTATTGCCTCTTTGTCAGGAGATAACACACTTTATCATGTTACTTCTGCATTGATTATGGTTCTGAAAAAGTTGTTTGATAGTTATGCAGTGAAATGTGAGTGAGTACTGCTCTTAAAGAATTAACTTTATTGACTGTCATTTCACTATTATAACTTCACAAGAGGTCTAGAGGTTAAAATATATCTTAAATGTTCCTTAGAATACAAATAGTTCAGGGAAGGGTTAACTCTTCAACCACAGCACAACAATATTTATTGAGCCTCTGTTATATGCAAATAACTATGCTAGAAATTCGAGAGAGAAAAAGGGATGAATAAGGTTCTATTCCCTCAAGGAATCTACAATCTAGAAAAAAAAATAGAAGTATCTATAATATGTGGGAGAAATTATTATGGAAGTTTTTCAAATGGAGAATTTGTCTCCAAATGGAGAAATGAGAGAAGGCTTCATATAGTGAGTGACATTTGACCTGAGCATTAAGGATTGATAATAATAGCAAGCTTTTATATAGCTGTCTAAGGTTTATAAAACACTTGACAAATATCTCATTTGGGTGCTATTATTATTCTCATTTTATAGATGAGGTAATTGAGGCATATATGTTAAATTATTAGTCCATCTACTAAGTATCTGATGCTGGATTTGAATTCATTTTTTTTTTCCTAAATCTAATTCCAGAGTTTTACCAACTGTGCTATGTAGTCACTTCTCTGATTAGCAGAAATCTAGAGGTTTGGAAAAGATAATTCATGCTGAAGGATTTGATGTGGTAAAGCATACATTATATTCAAGGAACAGTAAATAATATAATTTGTCCAGTATCCAGAATATCTGTAGGAAATATCAGGAGATAATGATAAAAAGATAGCATATCACTTAGGGCCTTGAATACTGCAATAAAAATATTGACTTTTTTCTGAGTATAATGGGAAATAATTGTAGGGACTTAAATAAAGAAGTATAATGAATGGGTCATCTATTTCTGGATGTATCTGAACAAGAATCTTTCTTAAATATACCCAACAAGTGATCATTCATCTTTTGCTAAAAGATATTTAGCAGGGGGAACCAAGTGTGTCTCAAGATATTCCATTCTACTTCTGGAGAATTTTTTATACTATTAAGTCCGAGTTTGCCCCTTTAAAACTTCTACCCACTGCTTCTAGTTTTACCTCTTGGGGCCAAACCATATGATCTTAATACTTCTAAAATAATTTAAATCATCTAAATATTTGAAAGCAACTATATTAACTCATTCATTCATCTTATATTTGTATATCTGGCTGTTGAACGTAAGTTTAAGATGTTGTATTTGTCCCTATTAAATCCTACCTTATTAGATTTCACTCAATGTTCTGAGACTATTGAAATCTTTTTGACTGTCATTTAGTCTGTTTGTTTTTTAGCTACCCTTCTGAGCTTTGTGTCAATATGATGTATGCCTTTCATGCTTTTATTCAAGTAATCTGGTAAAAAAATGCTAAAAGGCATAATAGTGTGCACAGATCTCTAGGATGTTCCACTGTAGTTACTTGGCTGAAACTTTTAAAATAAGAAATCAAGAGAACAGCATTTAAAATGGAATGGGTGAATGGGACATGCCCATATTCCTTAGTTTCTCTTTTTTTTCAATAGGTTCCTTATGTTAAAGAAAGGTACTCATTTGTCAGGTGTATTTTTTGTTAAAGAAGCTGGGTTCAGCGATACCAAAAGGAATTTTAAAGGATGAAAAGTATCTTTAGGGTTTGGGTCACAATCTTATACTGAATGTATGCCTTCTTTGGGCCTTTGTATCAAAAAGTCAACTAAAGAAATGATGGAAGTTCTTCCTTTCCAAGGTGAAAGTGACAGTGATGGGAAAAGGGTCAGCTTTTTTTTTTTTCCAGCTAGTGGAGACACAAATCAAAACAAAAGCAAAAGCAGCAGAGGGTGGAAAGGGTCATCAATGCTTTTCATGCAGGCAGAGAGAGAAGAATGATAGTCACATCCAAACATTCAGGAGAATGAAGTAACTTTCATTTCATCCATTCTTCTGCTTGAGAAGTTGACATTATAGTGATGAAAAACAAGTCAGGTAGGTGAGATGTGAATGGAGTGGGCACATTTGTTAGCTTTTCTCCTTGCTGCTTGGGTACTTTTGTTGATGAAATGAAGTGCTCTATAATATTAAATCATTATTTCATGCCACTTATATTAATGTTCTGAAGGGCATTGCAAATTATATTATTCTTTTGTTTATAATTGATTAGAATCATCATGAACCACTTCCTCTGTAAGAAACTTGACTTCTTTTTGGAAAGAAAAGGACTTCATGTAATATATTTGATTATCTTTTAACATACTTTATGAATTGATGGAGAATATTTTTATAAGCACAAATAAGCCAAAAGAAAGTAAAGAGGGAAGGAAAAAGAGAGATAGGGCAAAGACAGAAATTGAAAAGAGGAGAAAAGAAGGAAGATAATCAGAAATCTATTAATATGGAGAGGAAAGGGAAGGAATGAAAAATGGTGTATTTTTTTACAAATTATATTTTAATTTTCTTCATTATTTCTAGGTATGTATATGATGCTTCTTCCAGAGGCCAACAAGTGACAGATGTTTGAAGATGAGGGAGTGTGGGTTACTCCTAGGTACAAAATCTTTAGGATATTGGTGGTTAATTAGAATGATGTGTTTCCATAAAGAAGCAAGAGTGGTCACACCATAGGACTCCATCTTTCTTGAATGAGTGGGAATTGGAGGCATAACAGATCTCTATTATTTTCCAATCAGTCATGAGCAGAGAACATTGGTCATGAGCAGAGAACATTGGGGCTGGAAAAGTAGAGGAACTTTGCCACATACTGAAATGTGAGACAGGAAAAAGACAAAAGGTTGGTTGAAAAGCACTAAGAACTGATTTGATAAAAGCCACACATATGTTGTGCATGCAGTGAAGTGAATAAATTACTGGACTTGAAATCAAGAAGACTTGGGTTCAAATCCCACCTAAAATACTTAATACATCCCTTTTAAAACCCTTATTCTCAATGGGCCTCAGTTTTCTCATCTATAAATGAGGGAATTGGACTTAGTTGTTCATTTCAGCTCTAAGTCTATGCTTCTGAGAAATTTTTGGCTTCTGTTTCTTACCTAAAATCTAGTAAGTGAAAGCTGTTTAATCTCTCATTTAACTACTTGACTAGTTCTATCCTAAGAGTGTAGAAAAAGACCTAGTGTTATCCCAGCTGCAGGAGAACTGCAACCTTCAATTTAAAGCCTGTTTCTTTAGGATAGTTATTCTTATTTCTTTATTACTTAAAGCTCCTAATTAAATAATTTTCTTTTTATAGTGATTTGTGTCCAAGCTCCTGAGAGTGAGAGAGAACCCTAAAACCCTAAAAGGATACTAATTTTTTTCCCCTCTGTTCACAGCACTAGGTGGGGACAATCCCACTAGAGAGAGATAAAGTTTATTGATCATAAATCTCTCTCTGTCTCTGTCTCTGTCTCTGTCTCTCTCT
>NW_025371903.1:0-6574 GCF_016433145.1 Gracilinanus agilis | reverse complement strand
CTCTCTCTCTCTCTCTCTCTCTCTCTCTCTCTCTCTGGTTTTCTTTTCCATTGCTTTCTTTCTTACTGTTTAAAGGGGAATTTTTTGTCTTACATCTATCTCTGTATGTTTATATATACATATATATGCAAATATATATTTCCTTATCTTTTCAATCAAAATCAGATAAGACCCAGTCTAGTATGGATTTACTGTGTTATGCAGTGTATCGATGAATCATTTTCAACTTCATGTCCTATTTGATTACCAGGTTAATATCAACCTGGCTAGAAATCAAATATTTAAGGCATCTTTCCCACCCAAGTCAATATTTTTCACAATGAAGATTGAAAGAGAAGGCTTGCTTACTTGATAGATTTTGGAAAGCCATGTGAGTCACTATATTTGTCCTAACAAGATCTTTCCAAATGGAGACAAGGTGAGGAGGTGGTCCTCTAAAGAAGCTAATTTCCACCTTCTCCTTGTTCTAAATCCTTGCTTCATTATGGAACTTTAAATATCATTTTGCTCACTATTTAATGACTTGTGAGTGCTTCATTTCATCTCAGTATCAAACCTGAACTAACAAGGTGCTAACATTACACCCACACATAATATTTGACCTGATAATTACTACCTGGTTTCATCTTTCAACCAAAAAAGAATTATACCAATGGGAATGCCATCCAGTTCACAACTCATTCACAAGAATGACAAAGGGAACTTTGTAAAATGTCACGTTACAATGAAAATGTACTACACTTATGTCAAAGAAAACTGAGAAGAAATGATCAGATAAGTGAGGATAAACTGGAGAGAGAAGGGTCATGAAAACTCAGGACAGAAAGAATATACAAAAAGAAGATCCTGCCAAAATATCTGAAGTATGATAAGCCAAGACAGATAAAGATTTATAAATATCATGAGATTTAATAAAAAAGATGAATTGGAAAATATTAATGGCATAAACCCACATGTTTTATTTCTAATACTCTAAAATATTATTTAATCTTCATTTTTAAGTGAACAGACTCTTATAAACTAGATTGAAAACACTGTTCCTAGAAGAAACCAGATTTTAAGAACCATTAAATAAATTTTGAATACATTTATGTAATCATTATGTTTCCAATTTGTAGATTTTCTATATTGGGAAAGGCAGACACATAAAAGGCACTTAATAGATGCTTTTTGATTAATTGTTTATTTTGTTGAGTAATGCAAATGGTGCAATGAATAGAATACTGGATCTATAGTCACGAAGAGGTGAATTTAAGAGTGTCAGTGGGGACACACATTATCCTGGGCAAGTCCCTCAACCACTATTGACCTCTGTTTCCCCAAAAAAGCACCTGTCTCCCATGGTTGTTGTGATGATAAAATGAGATAATATAAGTGCTTTATAAACCTAAAAGTATTATATAAATGTTTTTTGTTGTTCATTTGTTTCGGTCATGTCCAACTCTTCATGATGCCATTTGGGGTTTTCTTGGTAAAGACACTCAAGTTGTTTGTCATTTCCTTCTCCAACTCATTTTACAAAAGAGGACACTGAGGCAAACAGGGTTAAATGGTTTGTCTAGGGCAAAAAAGCGACTAAGTGCCTGATACCAAATTTTAACTGAAAGAGGAGTCTTCCTGACTCCAAGGATAGCACTCTGTCCATTGTACTACCTTGCTCCCCATATATAAATGTTAGCTATTACTATTACTATTTCTCGAGTTTATTTTGTAGGAACTCATCAAAATGAGTAAAAATGCACGCAATATCTCCTTACTGTAATTTCATCCATTTTGCTTCACTAAATGATCAATATTATGAATGATTTCATGTTCTTGAACCAATGATATTTGATGCTTAAATAATATATTCCTTATTGTCTAAGTCTAAATTTAATTTCCCCACTACTGGGCAATCAGTTTTGGCTAGAGAGTCTCTTCTAATACCTTTTGCATTCTTGTCTTCCCTTTCCATCCCTGACTTGATCCTCCATCCATCCACTATTCTGTGAGTGAATATTTCAATCTGAACATGATAAAAAACAAAAACAACATGGAATGAGGGGACCTTTCCTGCTGAATACCACTTGAAAGGTAAGGAGAGAGAGAGAGAGAGAGAGAGAGAGAGAGAGAGAGAGAGAGAGAGTTGATTTTCACAGCATGAGGGGGAAGCAAAAGTGCAGAGAGGGTGCTGACCAAACACCCCATTCCCCCAACCTTCTATGCCAGGTTCTAAGCCTGGGCATAGGCCAACTTCAGGATCCCAGGACCTTGGCTACACCAACAATAGAGCACTCCTTATCCCCAGACCAAATCCCTTGAAATTCCAGGCCCTGACCTCATTGATGTTCCATTGTTGGGTCTTCTATCACCTTTTTCCAAGTCCTGTTAAGTACATCCCACCCAAAATCTTTTCAAATCACCTTACTTCTCTGATTACCTTTCTCAGCATATATCTATATCTCTATAAATTGCAAGAAATTAATTTTTATTATCACACACAATAATATATCTATATATATAAACTTATACCTGCATTATGTATTTAATGACAATAATTCATTAATATCTCTGATTTTGTTTTAAATACATATGTAGTCATGTACACATATCTAAACATATGCATGTATATTTTATATGTATACACACATACATAAATGTAGCAAAAATAGATTCCAAATGTATAGTGACAACCCGGTTTTATGAAACTCCAAATTGGCCCTTGTCTCTAACATCTTGTCTTCAACAAACCCTTTTGCCGACCTTGTCCCAGACATAAACACTCAAACATTTCTTTATTCCTTTAGATAGGATTAATAGATATAATCAATACTTAAGTACCCTTTCTGTTTTCTTGGTTTTTCTAAACTACTATCTAAACTACTCCCTCTACCCTAGTCCTATGATGGTGAACCTATGGCACTCATGCCAAAGATGGCACACAGGGACCTCTGTGTGTGCATGTGATACCTGCCAGAGTTAGTTACAAGAAAGGCAGAGGGACTCTGTGGAGCTTCTCCCTTTTCCCCTCTCCATTATGCCTCCCAGCCTCTTTGCCCAAGAGCCCAATAGAAGCCCTTACTCCCTCCCCTGAGCAGAACACTTGGACCACTCCCCTCCCCTGCTTGGGATAAGGTAGTGAGTTGGGGAGCAGGGCAGAGGGGAAGGGTATGGCACACAGTCTCTAAAAGGTTCTAAAAGGTTCATCATCAATGCCTTAGCCTTTGCTTATTGCGTCAGAGCGACAGGTTCTATTCTGGTTCTAAGAAATTCTATGGAATTGTATCTATTGATCTATTTATCTATACTCACAGATAATTATGTGTAAATATTGTGGTTTATACACGTATATAAATGTTTATCCAACACATTACTAGCTTCTCCTAGTCTGGAAAGGCTAACGGCCTAAGGATCTACATACTAATGATAATAATAATAACAACAACGGTAATAACTAGTATTTTGCAAGGATTTTTAAACTTGCTTGTGTCATTGACCTTTTTGACCATCTGGTGAAGACTGTGCACCTTTTATGAGAATATTACTAATGTATAATATTAAATGTATAAGATAACACAAAGAGTGCCAATCAAATGGAAATACATATACAAAAATATTTTAAGTAAATTCATGTATCCAAGATTAAAAACCCTTGAATATATTTAAAATTTACACAGTCCCTTAGATAATGTTATCTTTTTTGCTCCTACCCTTGCCACATTATATATATATGATATTATATTATTATCTTTATTAAGGAGGAAACTCAGGCTAGTAGAGGTTAAAATCCTTGGATCACACAGATAACAAGCTTCTGAGAGAGACCAAGTTCTTCTGAAACAAACTTCACTGCTCTATCCTATAAGTTTACTAGATGCTGTGGTAATGCAATATACACTAACTAGAAAACTGAATAGATTTTTGCTAAAATTTAGGTTGCTTCTTATTGTGTTATTAAAATAGATACAAATGGGAGGGGAAGACCTTATTCAAGATTGACAGTTTTAATATGAACAATTGAGTGATTAATGAATGAGAGATGAAAATTAAATGTATTCTAAAAGGGCTTTTACTAGAAATAAACAAAACAATTAAGAATTCCAACAAGCAGATCACAAGCTTCCTTACCCTGGAGCTATAAGTTTCAATTTCAATAAAATTAAAATATAAGAAACAATTCGAATGTCAAATAAAATTAATTAAAATGGGATTCTCCTTCTATATTATCTCATAATTATCCTTAGTTGTTTGAGACATCTAAATCAGGTCTCTGCAGCTAGATGTTAAGCTCCCTGAGGGTGGAAATGGAGTCTTCTATTTCTTTAGGTAAAGAAGATACACAATAAATTCCTAATAAGTCAATTAAGTCTCCATATTCTGTCAGATGACTTTTAAATAAAATATTCAAAACCCTTCATGTTCTGGTCAGTTCTATATCCCTTAGATCAGTGGTTCTCAAACTTTTTTGGCCTACCACCCCCTTTCCAGAAAAATATTACTTAGACCCCTGGATATATATATATATTTAAATTCTAATAGCAATTAATAGGAAAGATAAATGCACCTGTGGCCATCACCCCTTTCCTGGATCACTGCAGCACCCAGCAGGGGGCAATAGCACTCACTTTGGGAATCACTGCCTTAGATTATGAACTTAAAAAAACAACAACAAAGAAACTTTCTCTTTTAAAAAAGTATCTTTTTGAAAGTCCTTCAGAACTTGGCTCCAGGATCCCTGTTCTTTGATCCTCTTTCCCTTCCTTTTTCTTAATCCACAGCAAAAGGAGCCTACTGGCTTTCCCCTAATAAATAATAATAAATAAAAATAAATGATAAAGAAATAAAGAAAGAAAAATAAAATTCCCTAAATTCCCTAAATTTCCCTAACTTTTGCCTCCAGACTTATGTACAGACTTGAATACATACCCTGCTCTGACTCTGAAAATCCAGAGTTCTTTCAAGGTTTAACTGAGATTCCACTTAATGTGAAGCATGACCTGATTCCTCTTACCCCATGTGCTTTATTCATTTATGTAAATGCCACATCCTGCAAGGAGAACATATGTTTGTTGAGAAAACAGAGCCCTTTCTGCTTTGTCTCTAAATTTACCAGTACCTTACACTGTGCTTTGTACTTAGGAAGTACATTGGGTGACAGTTAGGTGATGGGGCTAGAGAAATGAACTTGGAGTCAGGAAGACCTGAATTTCTAGGCTGCAATGGAAATTCATTAGTTGTGTGACCCTAGACAAAACACTCCATCTTTTTTAGGCTTAGTTTCCTCACCTGCAAAGTAAGGATGATAATAATAGCAAAACCTCACAAAGCTGTTTGAGAGGATCAAATGAAAAAAACATAGGAAAAGTACTTTGAAATTTTAAATCTATAAATACTAGCTATTATATTGCTTACTTTTTCTTTCATGGTCTAAATTTTAAAATAACAAAAAATAATCTACTCTATATGAGAATACTGAAAAGAAAGAGTCTTTTCCCCCCTCTCCCCCCATATCCTACCTCACAAGATCTGGCTTTAATTTCTGTGACTTTCCCCTGCCCCACAATGATCATGTACAAAAGAATACAGAAAAAAAAGAATACAGAAAATAAGATCATTTAGAACAACTGTTTTCCAGTGGAATTTAAACAAAGATTTTCATCCAGATATGTTTTCCTTCCTGATCTTCAGTTCTCTAATATTTATAAGTAACTTTTTTATTATTGAATTTGTTCTTTTATTTGTATAAAGAATTCCAAATGAAGTAACTCCTCTTTCCAGCACCTGTTTTGCAGCTTAAAGACTTATTGAATTTGGACAACTTTAGACTCTAGACTTCAGGGCTTAGGCTTGAGAGTCCAGAGAGGTTAAGCAATTTTCACAGGGCTACACAATCAGTGTTTTCAGAGTGAGGTAGAATTTGGAACAAAGACTTCCAGACTTCAGTGATCCTCTATCCTTATAATGTAACATACTGTCTTTCTAATATTTTATTTAGTGATTTATTTTTAAGAAATATCAAATATAACATTTTTCAATGTATTTTATATGACCTAAGAAAAATTTTTTTCAAGGGTGCTATTTTCTGTCTTCCCTATTCTTTTCAAATAACACGGAGAGTCAGTTGGTGACCTTCCTTTGGTGTATTTCTTGGAGACGGGAGTATTTCTAGCAATGCTAGAAGTCGTGGGGAAATGTTGACTTAAATGCTGTGGTATATGTAAAAACTGACTAATATTGTTTTGATAATGAAGAGAGAGGCCAATGTGATCGGCATAATGCACACCTCACTTATCACAGTATAGATATGTTAATAAATATTATATATTATGAAAAGCAGCAGCCATAGCATAAGGTCTTACAAGCAGAAATGGAAATTGACACAGGAAGGAAAAAAATTTTAAAAAAAATATTTTCTCAACTTTCCTGATGGGGGGGGGGCTAAATTTTTCTATCACAGAAGGATGTAATCCTCAATAAAATAGCTTTCCCAAGGGACAACGTTATTTTATACTAGAACTATTTACCTCTCTAGCATGACTCTTAATGATGAGAGGTTAAGTTTAAGATGGATACCTTGATTGAAAAGGGAATGAGT
>NW_025371902.1:0-6418 GCF_016433145.1 Gracilinanus agilis | reverse complement strand
ATGAATCATGTAACCATGGAAAATTTTTCTAAAAAGTAAAATTAAAATTTAAAAAAAAAACACACTTAACCTAGGTGTTAGAATCAATACTGAGAATTGATCCTAAAGCAAAAGAGCATTAAGGGATAGGCAATGGAGGTTAGCTGACTTGCCCAGGATCACACAGCTAGGAAGTGTCTGAGTACAGATTTGAACCCAGGACTTCCCATCTCTAGAACTAGCTCTCAAACCACTGAATCACAAGTTCAGCTTTGAACTTGAACTTTGAACTTGTTCTAAACTATCTTCTGGAACCCAGTTTGAGATGTCTGAAAGGCAGGTACAAGACTAGAGGTATAGGAGAGATTAGGTAGATAATCTATGATAGCCTTTGACCAAGCAATATCACTACCAGGTCTATATCCCAAAGAGATCAAAGGTAGGGGAAAAGTACCTTCTTTAACAAAAATATTGATAGTGCTCTTTTTGTGGTAGCAAAGAATTAAAAACTAAAGGGATGTCCATCAAGAGGGAATGGCTGGACAAGCTGTGGTATATGATTGTAGTGGAATACTATCGTCATAAGAAATGATGAATAGGATGATTACAAAAAAACTTGGAAAGATTTATATGAAGTGATACAAAGTGAAGTGAGCAGAAACAGGAGGATGTTGTGTATAGTAACAACAATAAAGTTTGATGATCAACTGTGAATGACTTAACTATTATCAGCTATGCAAGGTTACAGGAGAATTCCAGGGAACTCATGACAAAAAAAGACTATCCACTGGCATAGAAGGAATTGATGGAGTTGGAATGCAAATTTAAGTATATAATTTTTTTCCTTTATTTCCTTGCTGAGTTTTTTCTTGGATGTGTGACTTTTTTTACAACGTTATGAACATATGAACATGAAATATTTTTGGTATGATAGCATATGTATAACCTTTATCATATTCCCTCCTGCCTTGGAGGAGGGAAAGAGGAAGAAGGGAAGGACAAAACATGAATCATGAAATGTGAGAAAGCAATTATTAAAAATTGCATCTAAATGCAATTGGGAAAAAATATATTTGCATTAAAATATATATATAGGAGCTAATGAGATCACCAAATGAAGTACCGTAGTCCTCCCTTATCTATAGTTTCCCTTTCTATAGTTTCAATTAACCAAGTCAACCTTGAATTCCAGGAGGAGAAAAACTGGAGTGGGCTACTGATGGCTGGCTGCTTAATGCATGTTTCAAGGACATGCGGAGACCAGACATAAATACTAGTCTCTGAACTTGTAGAGATGAAAGAAAGACACATAGGCAAGCAGGATAGATGGAGTGGGGCAAAGATCTTTTCCCTCCACCCTCCCTTCTTCCCTGTGGTCCTATGTCCATGGAGTTCTCTCCCTATATCAATTCTGCTTTTGCTTGGGGAGTTCTTTCTTCGAAAGTTTATTTTGGGGGTTGGGAGTACACCATAGAGGACTGAACTGAGGGGCATGAGCTGGGAGACAGAGCACATATACTATCATTTATTTATATTCAAGGTTTCAGTCATCCATGGTAGGTCTTAGTGTAGATCCTCCAAGGATATGATGTTCTACTGTAGTATAGAGGACAAAGAGGAGGTCCAGGGAGAACCCTGTGGTCTAGAGGGTATAGTCTAGAGAATTCAACAAAAGGGACTGAAAGGTAGGACGAGAACCAAATGATAGTGGTGTCCTGAAAACCTAGAGAAAAGAGAATATCAAAGTGAAGAAGACAACCAACAGCGTCAAAGGCTGCAGAAAGGTCAAGGAGAATGAGAATTGAGAGATCATTAGATTTGGTGATTAATAACTTTGAAGAGAGAAATTTTGTTGGAATAGTAAAGTTGGAGACAGATTGTAAGGAGTTGAGAGTGAGAGAAGGAAAAAGTAGAGGCATTTATCGAAGATAGATGGCCTTTTTAAGGAATTTAACTATAAAGGGTCAAAAAATAGAGAATAACAGCGGAAATAGAAAGATTAGAGGCTTTTTGAGAATGGAGGAGACATGAACATGTTTATAGGCAGTAAGGAAGGAGCCAGCAAGCTAGGAGGGATTGAAAATAAGTGATAGAGTAGAAACAGATGACAGAAGGGGCAATCTGTTGGAGAAGACAAGAAAGAATGAGATTGCTTATGTAGTTAGAGGGCTTAGCTTTGGTAAAGAATAAGTCTACTTCTTCATGTGGATACTGGTAAAGGAGGAGATAGTGGCAGAAGGCATCTAAGTGACAGGAGATAAGGAAAAGGGAAAAGGAGGAACTTTGTGGTTAATTGCCTCAAATTTTTTAAGTCCCTGCCTTCTGTTTTAGAATCAATGCTGTATATTGATTCCAAGGTAGAAAAATGGTAAGGGGTAGGCAATGGGAATTAAGTGACTTGCAAAGGGTCACAAAATTAGGAAGTGTCTGAGGTCAGTTTTGAACCCAGAACTTCCTGTCCCTGGGCCTGGCTCTCAATGAACTAAACCACCTAGCTTGTCCTACTCAATTTTTTTCTGTAAAATATGAAGAATGGTTCTCAGCTGAGAGGTTGAAAAGGGTACAGTCCTGGAAAGTTTGAGAAGAGATAAAAAGATTGGAAGAGCCTCTATGACTACTGATGGCGAATTGAGGTTTTCTAGGATTGTCCAGCAGCAGTGAGGGTCCAATTGAGAGTGTATAACACAAATCTATAGTAGATCCAATCAGAATGATCATGTTATTTTATCTACCTTCATTCATTCAGTAGGTGTAGGAGGGAAGATGGTAAATGATGGATAGGAGCCAAGGCTGAGGCTTAGTTGGGCACAATTGGTGATATGATAAGATGACTAGGGACTCAAGAGAAGAGGCCAGTGTAGGATTGAACTGGTTCACCAAAGGATCAAAATGTTAAAAAGAGAAGAATAGAAAGACAAAGGAGATGGCTGGGAGAGAAATTAGGATGAAGGGAGTGGAAGTCACATTGTGAACAAATGGTAAGGTTTGATTAGGGAAGGCAGAAGAAGGGGTGGAAATCCAATAGATAGGATAATAAATAGGATCCTGTAGGTCAGATAAAGGGATTTTTGAATTCTTGAATGTAGAGATGGTGGTACATTTGTTAGCAATGGGAAGACCATCTTTGTGTTTGCTGAGGTAGGTTGGAGGGATCATGGGTAGACTTCTAAAGAATAAGTGATAAGGTGCTTGCTAGAGAGAGTTAATATGCATATTAAAGCACCCAAGCATGAGCACAGGAGTTGAGAAGGAGAAAAATAATGTGAGCCATGTACCAGATTCATTGAGGAAAAAAGGAGAGTGACCTAGAGGTCCATAGACAATAGTTCCCAGGATTTTGATTGAATGATAGATATAAATTGCATGAAACTCATAGGAGAAGTTATTAAGTGATTCAGTTAGGGGGTGAACTTGGAAGTTGAAATGGGAAGCAAGAAGTAGTCCATTTCCTCCTCTCCTGGAGGATTTGTGCTCCCATGAATGACCAAAAGTAGGCAGTTTCCATTCATTTTGATATCTCGTGAGGTCTTCTGTTATATTTTGAATACATGCCCAGGAAAGACAACAGACCTCTCAATTTGTTGTTATCAGGCTGACAAATGACTGCCTCAGCATCCTTAAGCAAGAAATCAGCTACTATTACTCTTATCTTCTTCTGACCCTCACTGGATAATGTGACTTTATAGAATATATTTGTCAGATATCTTGCAAATCTAATCAAAAGGACTTTAAACTAAAAAGAAAAGAAGTAAGGAGACTGCTTATGTCTCCCAAGTTAGGTAACAGAGAATAGCTATAGTAAAAAAAATAGCAGCTAAGATACTGGGAAGTTCCTAGGACACACAAAAATGTAAAAGCCACGGCATCTAATATCAATAAGCAAATGCTCAAAGTGGTGTGAGATTCTACTGTATCATTATTTAGAGGACAAGCAGTTTCTTTCCCAGAGTTTCTAACCTCCCCCTCCCTACTCTTCAAGATTATCAAATCTATTTGTTAGCTTTATATGTATAGTTGTTCTTTTCTTTCCCTTTCTCCTCATTGTAACACTTTTCCACTCTCCAAAATCCTGACAAAGGTCAATTCTTCTCTTCCACCTCAAATTTTCTTTGTTTTCTCATTGAAGCTTTACTTCTTTTTCCTTTCAGAATTCTACTTTTTAAAATCTGGAAATAGAGGGACATTCTTCTAGTCTTTGGAAGGAAGATCAGATTACTCTTGGAACACAGATATGTCAATTGGCTGTGGCAGAAATACAAACATCACAAAAATTCAATAGAAGGTGCAGCATAATTTCCCCTATTCCCAATAATGGTCGAGATGTTCATTCCTGGTTGTTTTTTAAAACTAATTGTAAAAGTCTACCAATTCAATCGAAGACACCTACTTAAAGCATTTGCTACAAATTATAATCTCTTAATAATTTGACAGACAACCCTACTCAACTAGCTTTCCTTAATTCCAGCAATCAGGCCCTACTTAAGCTTCAACCTTCCATCAAACTCCTTTTTCACCAGTTTGCCTCACTCACTAATACACTCTACCAATATATGTTTACTCTAATTGTTCCACTTAACCTTTTCTTACTTACTTAGCTTTGTTTTATCATTATCTTCTCCTTATTCTCTTAAGTCTACCTCTTCAAGAGTCTACTCCACTCTCTAAAGCTTCTGGAACCTCTATAATTCTCTTTAATCCTTTTATGGCTACTTTAGTTATCCTTGATGCTGTTTTAGCCCAGAAATAGAATCTGGTGGTAGAAATTGTTCTTCTTAAATTTCTTCCAAATTTCACATCCCCAAATTCAACCTCTGACCTTCTCTATCAGGTCCTTTCCTTCTTCTTTGGAAGTTGAAGACTTCTACTCTTCTACTCCTTCCACAATTTCCTTCCAACAAAGCCATTTGAGTGTCCCAGTAGATAGCACTTGGGGCCTGGAGTCAGGAATACTAGTTCAAATCAGGCCTCAGATACTTACTAGCTGTATAACCTTGAGCAAGTCACTTAACCCTTTTTGCCTCAGTTTCCTCTTCAGTAAAATGAGCTGGAGAAGGAAACGGCATATCGCTCCAGTATCTTTACCAAGAAAACCCCAAGAAGAAATCACAAAGATTTGAACACAACTAAACAATAACAAGAAGATGTGAGTTGGGGTAATTTACTTCAAAGTAACCAGTGATTAAATAATGGGGGTGCAGGGAGTTTAAGCAATGGTGTGATTTTACTAGCCATAGATGAAAGAGATGAATTAAAACAGTCTCAATACTGTACTCATTAAGGACAAAGACCTACTCTTTCTTTTGGCAGGGTGGAGCCAGGACTGAAGTCTTAGTCTTTTAAGGAGAAAAAGAGGAATATGCTGGGCTTGGTCACCCAACAAGAGTACCTGCTCTGAGGCACTGTGCTAGGTGCTAGAGATAAGCAATCAAAAAGCATTTATTAAAAACTATGTGAGTGGCACAATGCTGAGTGCTGTCAATACAGATGTAAACAAAAAGCTAGCTCCTTCCCTCAAGGAGTTTATGTTCTAAGGGAGGTGGCAAATAAGACATAAAAAGAAACCAAAAAATGAGGGAGTGAAGGATGAAGAAGGACCCTTGGTTTGAAAGCCTAGGAAAGTTTTAAGCACAGAAAAGAGGAGAATAAACTTTACCTGGCCTGAACCTTTTCCCATAATGGAGACTCTATGAATAACTCAACAGTGAGAAAAGGGAGTCAGCAGGGTGTAGTGATATACCAGGGCAGGAAAGCTACAGAGGAATATGGATGTCTGAGACAGGAAGGCCAAAAGGGCTGAAAGAAATTCCAGGGTTAGTTGGAAGTTCAGGGACATGGCAAATTCTAGAAAAGTACAAGCAGAGCTGGGAGGGGAATGAGAAAGGACAAAAAGGAGAATAGTCTCTGCCTCCCAGGAACTTCTGTGCTATAGAAGGAGGCAAGGCAAGACACTGATCCTCTCAGCTGGTTTCCTGATCTCAAGAGTTGGGGTAATAATACTCTTAGGAACTACTTCACAGGGTTATTAGGAGCCTGAAATGAGGGAATGTATTTAAAGCACTTTATGAACTTTAAAATACTATCTATATAGCAAAAAAGACATCCTGATTGTAGCAAGAGAAGGTGAGCCCCACACATAAAGAGGATCTATGTATGGTAAGGGAATTTAGAATTGGCGCTGGAAGGGAGGCAGAAATAGATACCTCTAGATTCTTCTCCTCCACCTTTCTCCAAGGGAAGATTCATTCCTGCCAGGAGAGGAAGCAGGAGGTTGGGGCCAGAGGCCACCACCATGTTCTCCTCAGACAGAGGTGGTACCTGGCTAAAAGGATATCTATCTGCTCCCTCTAATATCCTTCATTGAGGGGATATAATCAAGTTAGAACTAACCTTTGATTATTTTTGTTATTTTATGGGGGAGGAGAACCCTAAGCTCTATTTC
>NW_025371901.1:0-9417 GCF_016433145.1 Gracilinanus agilis | reverse complement strand
TAATTTCTATTAATAGCATCACCAATCTCCAGGTTCTCAAAACCTCAAATATATCTTTTACTCTTTTTCTATCACCTACCACATTCAAAACATTGTCATCGCTTTGGCACCTCGTCCCTTTTTTTGCATTCCTCCTGCTACAATCCTAGTTCAAGCCCAAATTACCTTTTGCCTATATTATTTCAATAACTTTTTAGATTCCAGTCTTTCATCTATCCAACTTATTCTTCTTATTCTTTGTTGGAGTGATCTTCCTAATGCATAGCTGTAATTGTGCTATTGCCCTTCTTAAAAACCTTCAATTGGTCCCAACTGTCTACTGAATAAAGATCAAACTCTTTAGCTTGGTATTCAAGTGTCTCTACCATCTGGCTACAATATAAGCTCTCTATCAGACTGATTTCACATTCCCTATTTGTGCTCCTTTTAAACTAAAGCATGAAATATCCCTTCCTTTTCTCAGCTCCACACATTTGCTTACAACATTGCCTATGTCTAGAATTCATACCATCTAATGTTTGATTCTTGCAATAGGAAGTAAACTTACTTCTGTGAATTCTTCATTAAACTTTGTTTTTGATTTTCCTAATACTTACTTTACACTAACTTAAATTATAGGCATTTGTGCACATCTTCCCCCAATGATGCTTCATTGAGATATATATGTGACTGCAGGTTCTTGAGTCCTATGTCAGCAGAACCCAAGCTTCAATTATTCTTATCTAGTTGAAAATTATCCTATTACAGGCTTGATGACAAATGTAAGGCAATAAATTCAAAACCAGAAGACAGTCTACTAAAAGATGGATTATTTTGGTCATAGTAATTCATGAAGATTATCTACAAAGAGCAAAATATCAATGGTTGGTATAAGTAGTCAGTCACTTTCAATCATTTTTCAGTTGTGTCTGATTCACTGTGACCCCATCTGGGGTTTTCTTAGCAAAAATACAGGAGCAGTTTTCCATTTCCTTCTCCAACTCATTTTACAGATAAGGAAACTGAGGCAAACAGGGTTAAGTGATTGCCCAGAATCACACAGCTAGTAAGTTTCTGAAGTTAGATTGGAACTCAGGAAGATGAATATTCCTGATTCCAGGCCCAACTCACTACTGCTCCACCTAGCTACCCAAAAGATGTACAGAGAATGTTCAGGGAAGACTAGTACCTCTGATGTGAGAGCCTGCCAAGCCTTCTTCAGGGTTGCTTTCCTCCTTTGATGTCCACCTGCCATCCACCTGCTATCCACCTCTCACCTGTGGCTCCAAATAACTTTAGCATAAGCAGAGGCCACTCTTAGATAAACTGTCCCAACAGGTTGTCTACCTCAACAAGGTTGAGGTTAACTGACAGGCCTTAGACTCATAGGTGAATTGGGGGGTTGTCTATCCAAGCATGTGAAAACTTCCCCTAGTTGAAGGGGTAGACAGGAACAATTTGTTCTAAAAACCATCAAGGCAGCAGAATCAAGTACTAACACTTAGAACTTGGTTAGAGGAGGAGGAAGCTAAGGTCATCCCTGCATTCTGAGCCATCCCTAGAAAATCTGACTTTTGTCTTGCCACTGGATTTCAATGACTCTGGAAGAGAGAGACTGACAATTTTTTGTAGCTCTGACTCACTTAAATCCAATTTATGCAAAAATCAAAAGATATCACCCCGTAATGCCATTTTGGCCCTCTTTGAGTATGAAGAACAGCCAAGTAGTAGCCCCTCAGATTTAACCACAGATCCTTTCAGAGATTAAAGTAATAAGTAATGTGTCTTACAAGCCCAGGTAGGTCATTATAAGCTCCTTGAGGACAGATCTGCCTTACTGATTTTGTTTGTCACTGACCTCCTACATGATGCTTCACAAAGGGCAGGAGCTTAACAATTGTTTGTTAATTTTAATTGAGTTCTACTGAATTAATTAAATGTACAAGATGGAGACAGTGCTTCCCTAAGGTATCTGAAGGGCAGAGAATAGAGAATTATAGGAAAGGGAAAAAAAGAAATGATAAAGAAAGGAAAATATGGTTGGGGAATAGAAGTGGAATGAGGAAAGGATTTCTGCAATTCAACAACCATGTTTTAAGTGCCTATTGTATGTGAAGTGATTTTGCTTAGTGGCAGACACACAAAGAATTTTTTAAATGGACCTGTTCCTGCCTTCCAAGAGCTTAAATTTACTTGATATATAGAACATAAGTAACATAACATAACATTAATTAATTAACAAATCTATATTAAGTGAATACTATGTGCTAGCCACTCTATTAAGTCCTGGAGATACAAAGAAAAAGTTATTGTCTCTGCCTACAAGGTTTTTCCAAATTTTCCAAATGTTGGAGACATCTTGTATAGATATAAACAAGAGACAGAAAAAAACAGATAATGGTAAATTTCTAAGAGAAGGCATGAGTAGCTGATTAGACCAGGAAGTCTACAGTCTACAGTCATTTTTTAAATTCTTACTATCTAACTTAGAATCAATACTGTGTATTTGTTCCAAAGCAAGAAGTAAGTCCAGTAAGGGCTAGGCATTAGGGTTTGCTTAGGGTCACACAACTAGGAAGAGTCTGAGGTCAAATTTGAATCTAGGATCTCCCATCTCTCCGCCTGGCTCTTAATGCACTAAGCCTCCTAAACAGAGTTTTAAAGAGATTCTGAAAGGCAGAATTAAGTAGGGAGAGCATTCCAGGCATTGGGGAATAGCCAGCCAAGAGACACTCAGACAAAAGAAAGAGAGTTGTGGGTGTAGAACAATAAGTAGTCCAGCATGCTAAAGTAGAATATGTATGAAAGTAATTTGTTGCTGTTGTTGTTGTTTTTAATTCTGGAAAAATGGGAAGGTGCTAGGTTGGGAAGAGTTTTAAATATGACAAATAGGAGGGTAGACATTTAATCCTAGAGGTAAAAAAGAAGCACCTGGAGTTTAGTAATTGGGAAATGGGACCCAAGGACAGAGGGGAAACATAATCATGTCTCTACTTTAAGAATATCACTTTGGCAGCTATATCTAGAATGGCTTGGAGTTGAGAAAGACTTGAAGCAGAAAGGCCAGAAGATGACTCTGAAGATGTACTCTGAAATCACTGGATGATGGTCCTTCTAACAGGAACAGGGAATCTCAGAAGAGAAGAGTGTCTGAGAAGGAAAGATATAGACTTCTGTTTTGGACATTTTGAGTTTGAGAAGTCTACAAGACATCTAGTTTGAGGTTTCCCACAGGGAGTTTGTGATATGGGCCTAGAACTCAAGAGAGGAACTAGGGTTGGAAATATAGATATGAGACTTATCTACGTAGAGATCATACTTAAACCTGCCTTGGCTGATCAGATCATCATGTGTGAGAACAGAGAGAGAAAAGAGAAAAGGCCCTGGGAAAGACCCTTAGAGGGATAACACAGTCATATTCCTGTTTTAGGAAAAAGAATACATGTCCACAGTGAGGAGTAGGTATGACATTGATGTACATCTAGAAGAGATGGTAAAAAGGAGCAGTATGACAAGAAGGAGGAGAAACCAACAGAGTCATGAAACCCAGAGAAGAGGGAATATCATTGTCGGTGAAAATGCAGTAAAGAGCAAAATTATGTACATTGAAATAGTAGAAAGAAAGTGTAGAGGACACAGAGAAATATTGATTTTAGTTCTTAGACTATTCCTATCCTCTGTGAGCTTTGTTTCTCCCCTACCATAAGTTTCTCCACCATCTATGAGGTCAAAATCTAATGGAGATAATTTTTATATCTAGGGAATAGCAATTAACATGACATAGATGTAAGCAAATCCTACACAATTATGGAAAAGATGAAAGAATAACTGTAGTCATGGACAAATCTCCCCAGTACTGGAGACTGTCTTAAAATGTCAGCACTACTGTATTATATCCTTTCTTCTCTTTAATCATTTAAAATATGGGTTGGAGAAAATTATTTCCTCTATTTTTTTAACAGCACCAGAAACCTCAGGGTATATTTTATTTTCCATCAAAACAAATGTGGATACTAAAACAAATATAAGCCATTTGCCCTGATGTATACTAAGGCATTGCTCACTATGGTTCACTTATCTTGACTAACTATGGAGTAATCTTGAATACACAGGAATATATACAGTCTGTGGCAAATATCTTGGGAAGATTTAGCATGGATCGTCATATAGCCAATCCAATTAGCAACTGAAAAATCTTGAATATGACTCTAAATTCCAAACCAAGTGGATACTATCGTTTGCCTTGCAATTTTACTTTCCTGGTACAGACAAATGGATATGTGCTAGAGAATCTCAAACCCTGACCTTTTCAGGGTAGGTGTGGAGCCTGAGAATTAGGAAACTACCTAGAATGGTGATATTATTGTGGATATTCATTTTTTCCACCAACAATCCCTTTAAAATAAAAAAAAAGGAAAATACTTAAGCCTTTCTAAAGATATATTTAATCAATACACTTTCTACTCCTAACATTCTAGGAAATTGTAAAGTACCTCATAAAGACCTCTTCACTTATCTGTGTGCCTACTCTTCAGATACAAAGTTTCCTCTTGGCACATAAAAAAGTCAAATTAAGCCCAGAAGAGACTATCCTTGTTGGAGGATGAATGTCAAAGCAAACATCTTTAGAAAAAAGATAATTTTTCATTTTCTTTAATCTTAGAAGCAGAATTAGGGATTGGCAAAGTAAGCAATCATCTAGGGTGCAGCCCAGTGAGTGAGAGAAAGGACACAATGAGGGTTCCTTCTTAATAGGAATATGTACCTAATAATATATACATTTACAAACTTTGTAAAACGAATGTACTTTTAATGTCAGAAAATTATGCTCTCTATAGCATTTAGGCATTTGTGTTGTTTTTTTTTTATATATATAAATTACCTCCCATATGTAGCAGTATAGGTTCACAGCCTGAAAAGTAGCAAATTTTACATAATGGTAGAGAAGAGTAATTAGCAAAAAAAAGAAAACCCTCTTGATATTTAATATTGGACTTTACTCTTAGGGGTTTATATCTAAACATAGAAACTATATGTGTGTATATAGTATATGTATATAAGCATATTTGTTTGTGTATGTATATATATGATTTGCCTATTACTGTTGAATCATGTGGAAGGAACCGTATCACTCTGAAAATTATTTAAAATTATTTAAAGCCATGTATTATGCGAGGTTGACTATCCAATCTAAGCATATTTCCAAGTGAATGAAACACTGCAAAGCACATTAGTTTTGATAATGTACATGTCAGAATCATACAGAAGTCTTTGAAAGATGTGACAACAGAGATAACTTAATTCAATTACCTTCTGTTAATTAACCGTAAATGAGGCAAAAGACAGAGAGACATATGCTCACTAAAGGTGTTCACTATTGTCATTGAGGATAACTTATGAAGAGTCAAAATTGACAAGGGATTCCCTATATATGATGAAATATTTCAGATATTCCAGAGGATGGCACTGTGTTGATTGCATCAAACCTTAGAACACTGGGTTTTAATAGATATTATATATAAATATCAATAGCTACAGATAGATATATAGATACACAGATCCATATCTTGATAGAGAGATAGCTATAGATGTAGGTATGCACTCAATCTACAGAGGAAAAACCAAGGAGTTGTGAAGATTATCTATTTTATAGACTCTGATATATAATTACAAGGATATGATATGAAGACCACTTTAATCAGTATGTATATATTGGACAAATACTGCAAATGGACAATTATTTGAGCTCATGATTGGGCAAGAGGAAAAGTTTTGTGTTTTGGATATGGTAAGTTTGAAATCTATTTGGGGATGTCAATAGGCTATTGGTAATACAAGTTTGGAACTCAGGAGAGAAACCAGGGATATAGACAAGTTTTTGGAATAATCTTCATAGAGATGATAACTTACTAGCTCCATGTTTCTGGGCAAATTACTTGACTTCTGTTTGCCTCCGTTTCTTCATCTGTAAAATGAGGATAATAGTAGTACCTATATCCCAGGGTGATTTCAAGGATCAAATAAGATATTATTTATCTATAACACTTATTAGAATGCCTGGTACATAGTAGGCATTATATAAATGTTAGCTATAATAGCACATATGCTGATTAACTATGAATGACAGCTGCTCTGATCAGTACAATGATCCAAGACAATTCTAAAGAACTTGTGATGAAAAATGTTATCTACTTCCAAAGAAATAACTTACGGAGTTTGAGTGCAGATTGAAGCATAATTTTTTTCATTTTCTTTATTATTCTTGCTTTTTTGCAATATAGCTAATATTGAAATATGTTTTGCATGATTTCACACCTAGAATATCACATTTCTTGCCTTCTCAATGAGTTTCAGAGGATGGGAGGGGAGAATTTGGAACTCAAAAAAATTTTATTTGGTGAATGCTAAAAATAATTAGTAAATATTAAAAATGTTAGCAATTACTGGAGCTAATAAAAACACGAAGAGAGGTGGTATATAGAGAGAAAAAACAGTTCTCACAATAGAGCTTTAAGAATTCAAAAATGGGAAATGAGTGGGTAATGAGTCAGCAAAGGAGACTGAAGAAACAATAAGACAGAAAGGAGGAAAAACAAAAGAGAGCAATGTCAATCAAGTAATGAAATTGTAAGGCAATGAAAAGTGAGACAAGAAATAAAATGGAGGCAATACATTTAGAAAACTTTGTTCTAAAAGTCTGACTATGAAAGGAAGGATATTGGGTGATAATTGAAGAAAGGATGGGATTAAGTGAAGGTTTCCTAAACTGGGGAAGACATATATATATATATACATATATATATATATATATATATATATTGGCAGCAGGGAAGAAATCAGTATATAATGAGAGATTGAGCATTCAAGAGCGGTTAATGGAAGGCACAAACTGCAAAAGAAGATGGTAAAGGATGAGATCAAGGGCATAGGTAGAAGGATTGAATTTGGTGAAGATAAAGACCACTTTTTCATCAAACTGGACAAGAAGGAAGAGAAAATAGAGAATGATGGCTAGGGATTTTGAAGTTTAAGATAGAGGAAAAGAGGAAGCTCCTTATGGATAGTCTCTCTTTTCTTGTAAATTTAGGAAGTGAGCTACTTGCTGAAAAGGAGTGGGAAGAGGTCATGAATCAAAGTTGACAAAAAAGAAGAGGTTTCCCACAACCATTGTTGTGGGTGTACTGTACAGTTAATTAAATAAAATAGAAATATTGCTTTGTAGATTCATGGAGTCATTTAAGATTAGATAACACAAATTTGTAGTGGACCCATTCAGCAGGGTTGTATGATTTCTGTCAGCTCCTCTTACATTTATCTGAGAATATGTCATATAGTAGGGGCACAGAACAAACACATTCAGCTCACCTTGCCTGATATATACTGCTTTATGTCTAGAGTTCCCTTTGAGAACAAAATAGTTGACCTCATCCCAACAAAAATGTAGGTTTTTCCCTTCCTTAGTCAAAACAAAGCCATGCAACCAGGAGATGATCCCCAAACAGACACCTACTCAATACTGTGCTATTAGCAAATTCTAAACATCTCACAACCAAAAACATTCTCTGAAAAATGTTCAAAACATTTCCTCATAAAGCTAAAAAAAAAATCCCCCCAGTCAATAGATTTCTAGAGAATTTCACCACTGAAACAATAAGTCCCTTGCATTTGAAACTAGAGAGCTCCATAGATATGATTATTTTTCAAATTTTGGAGTTGGAAGGAACCTCAGTGGTTATTTAATCCAACCTACGCTTGAAAAGGGATCTTCCTCTAAAACTTCTCTGACAGTGATCATCTAGCATCTTTTTGAAGGCCTCTAGTGACGAAGAACTCACTACTTCCCAAGGCAGTCCATTTGGCTCTTTTTGCATATTTGATGTAAGCTTTTTCCTATGTTGAGCTGAAATCTACCTAACTTGAAGTTCTACCATCCAGATCTATTCTTTTTTTTTTTTTTAAACTCTTACCTTCTATCTTAGAGATGATATTGGGAATTTATTTATAGCAGAAGAATGGGATGGGCTGGGCAATTTAGGGTTGAGGAACTTGCTCAGGCTCGCAGAGATTTGAAACCAGGACCTCCAATCTCTAGGCTTGGCTCTCTATCCACTGAGCCACCTAAGTGCCCCCATCCAAATCTATTCCTGAAGGTCAAGTAAAACAAATTTAATCTGCCTCTCCCATGATAACCTTTAACATATTTTGACAAGCATTTTAACACCCAAGCCACCTCTGCTGCACACAAAATATTTTTACTTTCTCCAATCAATGTAGCATGGTTTTAAGTCCTTCTGCCATTTTGTCTGTGGTGTTTCCATTACTATCACTGACAAAGGACATTTGATTAAAGTCTTTTTTTTAACTTATTCTTGTTAAACCTATACTGGCCCATAGTGAACACTCATTCCTTTTAAAAGTGCTCACGAGTCATCCCTTTAATTTGAATGAAATCATGAAATGTTGGGGATACAAAATGAAACAATGTATAATCCTTTCCTTTGAGAAAATTACAATCAAATATTATGAGATAAAACAAATAGATCACTAAATTTAAAGTTATATTTTCTCCAGTAATTAAGTGTTCCACGGATTTGAGTAAACAATTCTCAAAAGTAGAGTTGTAAACTATTAAAAATCACGTGAAAGAATGCTCCAAATCATTCATCCTAAGAGGACTACAAATCAAAGCAATCCTAAGGTTTCATCTCACACCTTACAATTTAGCAAACAAACTTAAAACTGGGAGCAGTCAATGTTTGAGAACTTGTGGGAAGATAAGCACTCTGGTGTGTTATTGGTGGGGCAGAGAATTAATATAATCCTTTTAGAAAATAATTAGTAATAATGCAAATAAGGTAAATAAACTGCCTATTTCCTTTAACCCAGAGGTTTTGTTACCAGGTTTATTCCCAAAGAGGGGCATTGATGAGAAGAAAGTCTCAAAACAGTTATAGCAGTGTCATTTGTGACAACAAAGAATTGGAAACAAAGTATACTCACCAGCTGAGAAATAGCTAAACAAATGAATGTAGTAGAATATTACCATGCTATAAGAAATGACAAGTATGACAAATTCAGAGAAGCATGGAAAAGTCTGCATAAACTAATGCAGAATGAAGTAAGCAGAACCAAGACAACAATACCCAGAATAAATACAAAAATATGAATGGAAATAACTACCAAGAAAAAATCAAAGTGAATGCTGCAAAATTATTAAGAGCAAGTATAACTAGAATGGAGACACATGAGAATACTCCTACCCCACCACTTTGCAAAAGCAGAAAGACCACAAAGTACATATTTTCAGATTTTTTCAATATTTTTATCAATTTTGCTGATCTTTTCCTCTTCTTTTTTCTCCTTTGTCCTTAAAAAAATAATATTTGGGGGGTAGCTGGGTGGCTCAGTGGATTGAGAGCTAGGCCGGGGGTGGGGGGT
>NW_025371900.1:0-2215 GCF_016433145.1 Gracilinanus agilis | reverse complement strand
GCATTTGCGCAGAAACACAAATTATGTCATATCAAAGCACAATAAAGTTATAGTTTTACAAAGACTTTTCTTATGAAGGTAATGCAGGATGAGAAAAAGTCTCAAGGTTAAAAATGAGCCTCACTTTATTTAAAACTTATAGAGCTTGCCACTCGGTGACTTTGGGACGCCTGGAGCAGTTAGAGAGATATACTCACAGCTGCAGCTTTACTCTGATGAGTGAAAAAGGGCTGTTAACTCATTTAGTGCTGGTTTACTAAGAACTTAAAGTTTTCCTAGAAGCTATAATGTTTTTCAATAAGAAAAGGTGTGGATCATAAAAGGGATCAAAAGAGGAGTCTCATATTTTTATCTATTTAAGACTCTGTTTCTCCTATTGGCTTCCAGGAAGGAAGGAAGGAAGGAAGGAAGGAAGGACTCATTACTAAATGATCACTGGGTGCCAGGTAGTGTGCTAAGCACAGGGGCTACAAAAAATCTCCTAGCCTCAAAGAGATTATGATGGGAAAACAAAACATAAAAAGGGGATAGACTACAGAATGGGGGAAGGAGAGGAAAGTACCCAAATGATAGCAAGACAGGCAAAGGAGAGATGGCACAGACCAAATCTTTTAAGTTTTCACATATAAATGGGGCCTATATAAGTTTTCACATATAAAAGGGGCCTATGTAACTCCCCTTAAAAATCAACTTCCCTGTTACTTCCACAAATTACCTTGAATTTACTTTGCATGCATTTGTATTTATTTATAGAGGAACCTGTTGTTTCCTCCTGCAGAATGTATTTTTCTCTTTGTTTTGGTGCCTGATGCCTGGTAGACCTTAATCAATGCTTGTCAGGTAAATGCTTTTTTAGGAATTTTTTTTCTTTTTCATTTTAAGGAAATTCTCAAGATCATCATTCTTTTACATTTTTTCATTGCCAAACCCTGCCTCTATCACTACTCATTCACTTTTCACTTCTTTGCAACCAAGTTCCCAATTTCAAGAATCTACCGAAACTGCTCTCAAAGTTCCTAGAGATCCCTCACATACCAGATATGATGATCTTTTCTTATTATTGTTGCTAGATGGCTCAATGGATTTAGCCCTGAGTTTAGAGCCTGGAAAAGCTGAATTCAAATCCTGCCTTTCATACATACTATTTGCAGGCCCCTGAGCAAGCCATTTAACTTCTATTGGTTTTAACTTCCTCACCTATAAAATAGAGATAATAGTAGCACCTTCCAGAATTTTGTCAGGATAAAATGAGATACTATTTGTAAAGTGCTTTGAAAATCTTAAAGCACCATAGAAGTGCTAATTATTAATTAGTATTCCTTCAACTCTCTAATACTTTACAGTGAACCCAGACTACACTTGCCTTTTTTCTTCTTTGCCTTTTTGAAAATGTTCTTTTTCTTTGCCTTCTATCCTTCCCTTCCCACATTCTCCTCCTAATCCATTTTACCCCCTTTGAGCCTTCTCAGCTGGTTCAGCTGAGGCATGGGGTACCTTCCATTCTTTGTCTCTCTATATTTTTTTCCTTTGGTGATCACTTCCGTTCTGTGCAGTTGATGATTATTCCCTACTCATAAAATCTTAAATCTATAAGTCCAGCTACAATTTCCCTCAGAACTACAGTCCAAAACTATCCATTGCTTACTGAACATCTCAACCTGATTGCCACATTACTATCTCATACTCAACATGCCCCAAATCAAATGCCCCATCATTCCTTCCCTCTTAACCTCCAAACTTCCCTGTTTCTGTTGTGAGTGCCACTATCCTTCCACTCAACCAGATCCATAATCTCAGAATCATCTTAGATAGTTCCCTCTTCATTACATGCCTTTATCTAATTTGTGGTCATCTCTTATTGATTTCCTTCTAACTCTCTTGAATCTCTCCTTCCTTCTCCTCAACAGGCTGGGTCAGGCCCTCATCATCTCTTATCTATACTCTTCTAATCACTTCCGAATTGGCCCTGTTATTTCCAGTCCTTCCCCCTACCCATCTGGCCTCCCTACAGCTGCCAAAATGATCTTCCTTTGCACAGGTCTGACCATATTATACCTTGCTCAAAAACCTCTTGAACAAAATACACATTCCTCAGCCTGACATTTAAGGTCTTCCACAATATGGTTCTAACCTATCTTTTCTTTTCAGCCTTGTTTCATTTCAGGAAGTGTGTGTGTGTGTGTGTGTGTGTGTGTGTGTGTGTGTGTGTGTGTGT
>NW_025371899.1:0-6918 GCF_016433145.1 Gracilinanus agilis | reverse complement strand
CGATTCCACGTACCTTCCACGCTGTGCCCTGTTGTGGGGTTCCTCCGTTCGTCTGGACTTGTTTTTATGTCCCCTTGAGGAGTTTTGTGTGTTTCGGTCAGGAGAGGTTAAGAGCTACTTCTTACTCTGCCGCCATCTTAACCCGGAACCGAAGGTAAGGCAAGGTAAGGGTTTTTAAAAAATAAAATAAAATAAAATAGGGGGCAGCTGGGTAGCCCAGTGTATTGAGAGTCAGGCCTAGAGTCAGGAGGTCCTAGGTTCAAATCCGGCATCAGACTCTTCCCTGCTAGGTTCAACCTTAATGCTTAATTACTAACTAATCTTCCTCACAACAGACCCTGGGCAAGTCACTTGACCCCCATTGCCCACCCTTATCATTCTTCCACCAAGGAGCCAATACACAGAAGTTAAGGGTTTAAAAAAATAAAATAAATAAAATAAAGCACTATATAAATGATGGCTATTAGCTATTATTATAAAAATAATTATGCTGAAATTTGTTATCGTTCAGTTGTTTCATTGTCCACCTCTTTGTGACTCCATTTGGGGTTTTCTTGTCTTTCTTTTTCTTCAAACTCAACATCCCAATGCTTAATATAACAAAGAGAATATACTACTTAAAAAAGTATCCCCTATTTGACAAAGAACTGCTGGGAGAACTTGACATCAATGTTGCAAAACAAAACAAACAAAAACAGGCTCAGACCAGCAACTCATACCTATAATAAAAGAAATTCCAAATGCATACTTAGCAAATAATAGAGGTTCCATCATTAAAAAAATATTGAAAGAAAAATAGAAGTATTCTTCTCAGTGATGGGTAGGAAAAGAATTCTTAAACGAACAAGGGAAAAGAGGGGCTAACAGATGATCCGAGTTACTCAAAGTCATTAGTTTACATTGACATTTGTTGAGAAAGATGTTTAAAAGCTCCAAATTCATTATGATTCTGCCCTCAGAAGTGTAATGATGAGATACACAAATGGACCATGAGTATGTCCCAGTTGGAGATTGAAAACTTTCTAACAATGGTTGGAGAATTAGCATCCATCCCAGCCTTATGCTTGGAAAGGTCACTTTAGCCTGGGTGGTCCCCACAGCTGACCCATAGCCTCATGCCACAAACAGTAGGACATAAAGAAATACTGAGGTGTATTAAGCACAGGCGTTTCTAAGAAATAGAATTTGATCCATCCAAGACAGTCTTGAATAAAAGAACCTGACTAAGAACAGGTGCCACTAGCACTCATCTGGGGTAAAGTGGGATTGGGGGTTTAGGAACATCCATTTTTTAGATTGGCTTTTCTCTCAATACTCCAGCCACCAGAACCAACACCCATGAGTTTTTTTTTTAAAAAAAGGCATAATTGTGTAGCTTTCTGCTTGTCCATTTAGACTAGGTCTTCTCTCAAGGAGACTTAAAAATTGCAGATGTCACTGCCCCCAGCCAGCATGGATGCTGCTTCTTCTAATGCTTATTGACTGTATGTTTCTGGACAAATCATGTCGTCTCCCGGGCCTCGATTTTCTCATCTCCAAAATGAGACTAGACAACTTCTAAGACCACCTCCTATTCTAAATCTATCATACTATGATACTAATATACTGTTTTTAAAAGATATTTTCCTAATTACATATAATAACAATTTTCAACATACATTTTTTTAACATTGTAAGATCCAACTTGTTTCCCTCCATCCCTTCCCACACCATTCCAGGAAATTCCAGCAATTTGATCTGGGTTACATATGCCCATACATATACATTGTCAAGCAAAGCATACTGATCATTGGTACAAGAGAATACTCATATAAAGCCAAAACCCATTTGAGGTTTTCTTGGCACATATACTAAGAGTGGTTTGCCATTTCCTTCTCCAATTCATTTTACAGATGGGGAAAGTGAGGTAAATGGGGTTAAGTGACTTGCTCAGGGTTATAGAGCTAATAAATGTCTGAGACTGGATTTGAACTCAAGAAGATAAGTCTTCATGTCTCCAGGTTCAGCTCTCTATGTCCACTCAGCCACCTAGCTGCCCACTAGCTATACTGAAATACAGCTATTACAGTATATGTATTTTTAAAAAGTTCATAGAGATCCGGTTAAGAACTTCCCCTTCATCTTCTTCAAAGAAAAGTTGTAAGCAAATAAAGGGGGGGTTATTAAAAAAAACATTTTTAGCACACAAAATGCTTGGAATAAGTACTCTTTGACTGACCGATTAATGGGTCTCCACTACGATTCCCTTTTCTTGTCCTAAAATCTTTTCCTCTCTGTCGTGTTTCCCCCAGTTTTTGTACACCCAACTGCTAGTTGAAGCTTTCTTTAAATAGCCTTATGAAAAGAAGCATTTCAACTTTTAAATAAAAGTGTTTCTCCAAACCAGCAGCAGCAAACTTAATTTATACTGTTGACCTACCCTACCATTAGGACTGGTGTGCCAGCACTCAGATTCATGGAACTGGGCCTTTACATTTTAAATGCTCTTCTTTCCGGCACCCCATTCATTTCTACCAACAGCTGATTGTTGACAAGGGGCCAAAAATAGCCCAGTCAATTGTCTGGGAGAACTCTATTCCTGAGCTTTTTCTGTCTTCTCTATCCCTACAGGACCTTTAGGTACTTTCTGATCCCTCGTTCATTAGCCCATCTATATTTTAAAGTAGGTGTAGGGGAAATTTGAAGTTCTTATGACTAATAGAATGAATTGCCATCATAAGATAATGGGATTTAGAGATGGAGTGGACTTTAAGGATCCTCCAGACCTGTGATATCAAACTCAGATAGGAACAGGGGACACTAAACTGTACATGGGCACCCAGGTGGTATAGTGGATGGAGTACTGGGCTTGGAATTAGGAAGACTTATCTTTATGAGCCTTGGACATTTACAAGCTATGTGACCCTGGACAAATCACTTAACCCTGTTGGTCTCAGTTTTTTCATCTGTAAAATGAGCTGGAGAAGGAAATGGCAAACCACTGTAGTATCTTTGCCAAGAAAACCCCAAATAAGGTCACAAAGAATCCAACACTGAAACAACCGAACAACTGAACATCAACAAAACTGTATGTAATGATCCCTACAGACCACATATTAATTTAGAAAACCATTTATTAACATTATCTATGTTCTTTTGTATTATTATTTATTTTGTTAAATATTGCCTTATTACATTTTGATCTGGTTTCTGCCTGATCAGGACCCTCAAGTTAGGTATTTGATACCTCTGATTTCTATAACCCCATTCATTTTGTAGAAAAAGGGCCTGATGCCTATAGAAGTTAAAGTCGCTTCCACAAGGGTCATTAGAGACAAAGACAGAATTTGAATAAACACCCTCTGATTCTAAATCTAATGCATTTTCATCTGGTTCAAGCTGTTTCCCCAAATGACCTCATGTAGGAAAGAGCTGAGCTAGGATTGAGCCCTAGTTCCCTGAAGATAAATACTCTGCTCTTTATTATTCTGCATTGTATCAATATATATATGTATATATATTCTGATGAACTATTCAAGTCATTAGGCATTTATTAAGCACCTATTGTGCTAAACACTAGGAGTAAAAAGAAAGATAAATGACAAAACAGTCTGCTCTCAAAGAGCTCACAGAATAATAGATTGATTATAATTGCTATTTTAAAAGCCAAATATCACAGAAATAACCAAAACTAAAATGCTGGGACCAATTGGCCCTATCCAATGGCCTCCATATCCAATCTGTTTCCAAGATCTATTGATTTCACCTTAGCAGCATCCTTCATATACAATTCTTTGTCTCTTCTGACACTGATACTACTCTTGTGCAGGCCCCCATCACCTCGTGCCTCATTTAATGCAATAACTACTATAGTAACGTGCTGGTGGGTCAGCCTCTCCCCATTCCAATCCATCTTCTATTTAGCCCACCAGTGATTTTCCTAAACTCCAAGTCTGATCCCATCTTCTAAACAACCCCCTATTCAATAATCTCCAGTGGCTCCCTTCAGGAAAATACAGAATATTCTGGCCTTCAGAGCCCTTCATAACTTACCCCCCTCTTCCCTTTCCTGTCTTCTTTTACTTTACTTCCAACATATACTCATCAATCCTGATTTCGTGATTGTTCCATGAACAAGACACTCCATTTCTCAGCTCTGGGCATTTTCTCTGGCTGTCCCCAAGCTTGGAATGCTCTCCTTCCACAACTCCTGATTTCCTGGAGTTCCTTTAATTCCCAAGTAAAATCTCACCTTTTATAGGAAGCCTTTCTCCATCCTTCTTAATTCTAGCTACTCTTTTCTGCCAGTTATTTCCCATTAATACTGCATATAACTTGCTTTATATGTATTTGATTGCATATCATCTTCCCTATTAGATTGTAAGCTCCTTGAGTCAATGACTATCTTTTGCCTCTTTTTGTATTCCCAAAGTTTAGCAAAGTCCCTGGAACATAGTAGGAGCTTAATAAATGTTTATTGATTTATTGATTGATGGTTTGTAAGGTACAGAGAGGCAAAGCAGCTAGTAATGCCTCATTTCCACTGATAAAGCCATACCCATTTATGATTCTGAACCATTTGTCAGTCAAGGATTTGGGGAGTGAGAACATTCTTTTCTTCATTACTTGTGTCCTCTGAGGAGGTAAAGGCTAGAGAACCTGCACAGAAGCAGTTGCCAGGTCACATCTTCATACGTGTTGATTTCCTGGATGATGATTATAGGGTCTGGGCTGGTGGTCCAGAGGATGCTGCTATTCTCAGGACTCTTGGTCTTGGGCTGTTTCCACAGTGGTCTGAGGAACTTCATTTTCCGAAGAGACTTAAGAGATCATTGAAACTATCCTACACCTAGAGGAATTTAGAAACGGCCCTCTAGCCTAAGCTTGAAAACTTTAAGTGATGGAGAGCTCACTACCTCTGACTATCTTGATTAACTTTCTTTACACTTATCAAGCTCCAGCTTGGCTGGGTCCTTCCCAATGTGTGGTGCTCAAGTTGGAATATAGATCTCCAGATATGAAGATGAATTGGAGAAATGATCGAATGGAGAAGAAGCCTTATATGCTAGATTAGAAATCTCACCCTACCTTGAGAGGTCTCCTGGTGTAAGGTATGGAGTGCAAAACCTAACACTGAATCTTGCCTCTGTCATTTACTAGCTTTGTGATTCCAAGAAAATCACTTGATTAATAAATCAATAACCATTTATTAAGCATTTAGTATGTGCCAGTATCTGTTTAAAGAATAAAACAATCCCTATTCTCTGGTACCCAGTTGCCTCTTTAAAATAGAGATAATCATAACATTTATCTCAAAATGTTATTGTGAGGGTCAAAATAAATGAAATTGATAATAATAGTTCACATTTATATAGTATTTAAAAAAATCCTTACCTTCCATCTTAGAATCAATACTTTGTATTGGTTTGAAAGCAGTGACTTGCCCAAGGTCACACAGGTGGGAAAGACTTTTTTAAAAAAAATTTAACTTTTTTTAAACCCATATCTTCCATCTTAGAATCAATACAGTTTATTGGTTCAAATGCAGAAGAGTGGTAAGGGCTAGGCAATCGGGGTTAAGTGACTTGCTCAGGATCATCTAGCTAGGAAGTGTCTAAGGCCAGATTTGAACCTAGGACATCCCATCTCTAGGCATGGCTCACAATCCACTGAGCCACCTAGCTGCCCTCATTTATATACTATTTTAACATGCACAGAATGTTTTTTTGTTATTTTTATACATTTATTAATATTCATTTTTAACCTGATTACATGCTTCATACCCCTACTTTCCCCTTCACCCCCTGCTCTCCCCCCACCCATGGCCGATGCACATTTCCACTGGTTTGTACAGAATGTTTTACATATGTCATCTCATTTGAACCTCACAACGATCTTGTTGTGATTATACCCATTTTACAGATGAAATAATTTTCTCAAGTGTCTGGCCCAGGGCCATAGAGCTAAGAAGGCTATACATTAAGTACTATATAAATGTGACCTATTTTAAAAGTTATTCCTAGTCCTATTTAAAATAATTCCTAGCCCTCCTATTAGTCATTTTTTAAGTGTAATGATATTTTACTACATTCATATCCTCCTCCAAAAATTTCATACCTGGGCTAAATTGAACTACCTATTATTTCTTGTTTTCCTATTTTTGGGCAGTCTCCCACCATTTTTACAGTCTCTCAGGTTCTCAGTCATCCTCACAACCTCCCCCTCTAATCAGTTTCCAAATCCTGCCATTTCTACGTCCACAGTATCTCTCACATCTGCTCCTTTCTCACTGCTTACAGCTGCCACATTAATTCAGGCCCTCATCACATCTAAATCACTACTATAATTGTCTCCTAATTGGCCTCCTGACTTTAAGTCAACCCACTCTCACCCATCCTCCCCAAAGTTACCATTGTTATATTCCTTAAGCACAGGTCTGACCATGTCCCTCCTCTTCTCAGGAAATTCTAGTGGCTCCTTATTGCTCCCAGGATAAAGTATAAATTTCTGTCTGACTTTTAAATCCCTTCAAAATCCAGCCTCAACCTACCTTTCCTGTATCATACACTGTTATTTTGTGTTTCAGGCATTTTTCAGCTGTGTCCAAATGATTCCATTTGGGATTCTCTTGAGAAAGATACTAGAGTGGTTTGCCATTACCTTCTCTAGCTCATTTTATACATGAAGAAACTTTACGAGAATCAACTTGAAATACTTTATAAAGGGGAGTTAATATTCTTATTAAGGGTTTTAATGTCAGCAGTGAAATATAGGCTTAGAATTTTAGAACTAGAAGAAACCTTAAGAATCATTTATTTAGAAAATACAACTATATTTCTGAGCTCAGAAAAGTAGTTAACCTCTCAATGTCACAAATTAAATGATAAAAGTTGAAATTGGAATCCAGATCTCTTTGATTCCAGATATATATATATATAT
>NW_025371898.1:0-5756 GCF_016433145.1 Gracilinanus agilis | reverse complement strand
GGCGGGGCCCGGGGGCGGGCAGGCTGGCTCCCCCGCCTGACTCCTCCTCCCGCAGGTGGTACAAGCTGCACTCGAAGGCGGGCAAGAAGGAGAAGGAGCGCGGCGAGATCCAGGTGGGCGTCCAGTTCAGCCGCAACCCGCTGAGCGCCAGCATGTTCGACCTGTCGGCCAAGGACAAGACACGCTCTTCGCCCTTTGGCAGGCTCAAGGACAAGGTGACGGGCCGGAAGCGCTTCGAGCTCGAGTCGGCGTCCGCCATTGTGCCGGGCAGCGCCGCGTTGGGCGGGACCGAGCCGGCCGGCCCGAAGGCCAAAGCCAAGACGTTCTTCCTGCGGCACAAGCTGCGCAAGTCGTCCCTGACGCAGTCCAACACGTCTCTGGGCTCCGACAGCACCTTGTCCTCGGCCAGCGGAAGCCCGGCCTGGCCCGGCCCCGACTACCTGACACGCTCCCCGAGCCGCCACAGCCGCCTCTCCACCGACGGTGAGTGCAGGGCCCGCCGCGTGGCGTGGCGTGGGCTGTGTAGCCCCGATGGGGGGCTGGCGGGACCCGGGCTGCGTTCTGGGGGGGCTGAGCCGGGAGATGCCATCCTCCCCTGCAGGGCACCCGTTTCACCCAGGAGGGGGGGGGGCTGCCGGGAGAAGGAGGCTCCTCCCCCCACACGGGGTCTCTCCACCCTCCAGGCAGGGACTCAGCGCCGTCCCCCAAACTGCTGACCCACAAGCGGGCCTACAGTGACGAGGTGAGCCAGGTGCAGGCGGCTCCCCCGCGGGGCCTCGACGCCGTGTCCGGGTCCTCCCTCTGCATCAACGGGAGCCACGTGTACTGCGATGAGCCTCCCGCCCCGGCCGCCCACCGAGCCTCCATCTCGGGCCCTGTTCCCTGCTCCGGTGTCCTCCAGGGGCTCCGCCGGGCGGAGGAGGGGGCGGCCCCCCCAGACACGGGCCCCTGGGCCAGAGGAGGCCTCGCAGGCAGCTCCGACACGCTGGCTGCGCCGGGCCTCCGCCGAGAGGAGGCCGGGGCTCGGGCTGTGGTGGAGGACGAGGCAGAGGCAGGACGGGCTGAGGGGAAGCCAGTGCAGGCAGCGGCGACCATAGTGCCGGCCTCCACCGAGAGGGAAGAACCGAGGAAGGAGGAGCGCAGGGCCCGCGTGGGCCTCTTCCACCACCACCATCACACCGGCCGCAGGGGCTCCCTTGGGGAGAAGATGGGCCCCGGCCCGGGCGCCTCCCCCGAGGACAGAGGCCGCAGCGGCTGGTTCGGCTCTCGGGAGGGGAAGGAGCACACGCAGAAGCCCAGGTGAGCCTCGCAGGGCCCGGCCTGGGGGGACCCACACGGCTCCCCTGGGACAGCTCCGTGCACGGGAGGCCCAGGCGGGGGTAGCCAGACATTTGGAATGTCCGCAGGCTGGGGCTGCTTTCCCCTTCCAGGGCTCGGGACCCTCCTCTGTAAATCAAGGGGGCTCTGGCTGGTGGCTGGGCAGGGAGGCCTCAGGGATGGGACTTGGGCTGCCTCGGGGGTCCCCTAGCCCAGCCGCTGGGACCCCTGCACCACCCCCTCCCAGGCCAGGGCTCCAGGGGGGGCAACGTGTCCTTGTGGCCTGGCCCGGGGTCCCAGCCTGGGGTCTCAGGTGCGAGGTGGTCCCAGACTCTGCTTCTCTGCTCTGGGCATGGCCCTCCCCACCCCCTGCCCGCCGTTGGGGCTCCAGGACGTCCGGCATTTCTCCGGAGGCTGAGCCCAGCCAAGAGGGTCAGAGCCTGCGGGGCCTCCCCCACCCTGGCTGCTTGGCCCTGCTCGCCGTCACTGCGTGCGTGCGTGTGTGTGTGTGTGTGTGTGTGTGTGCGCGCGCGCATGCACATGTGCGTGTTGGGGGGCAGCTCAGAGGCTGGCCCAGGAGGAGACGAGCTGGCCATGTTGGGGGAGAAGGGGATGGGGACCATCCAGGGGCCTGACAGAGGGATTGTGTGGGTCTTGAAGCCGCTGCAGGGGATGCAGGGGAGGCTTGGGGTGCCCTCCCAGGGGAGCCCCTTCCTCGGGCAGGTTCTGGGCAGCTCCAGGCTAGCCCTAAAGCAGCCTGGTGGGGCTCATGCCAAACCCTGGCATGCAGAGGCCCCTCCTTGCCCCCCCCCTGCTGGGCACCGAGCACGCCTGGGTTCTTGCACCCATGTGACAGCTGAGGGGGCCAAGGCCAAGATCCGGCCAGCACAGCCTCTGGGGAGCCCTAGGGTGGGGGATTGCCTGGGGCCCCAAAGCCCCCCAGCTGAGTTGTGGCAGTTGTCCATCTCCCGCCGGCAAAAGGAATGTTCTTATGGGGGATAGCCGGGATGACCTCTAGGGGGCTCCCCATGCCTCAGTCTGCAGCTGCCTCCTTGGGGAGTCCTCGGGGTCTCCTACTGCCATAGCAACGGCTTTGTGTGCCTGCGCTCTGGCCTCCCTCCTCACCCCACCCCAACCTGGTGCCTCCTGGGACCCCCCCCCCAAACTTGGGCTTCTCTCTTGTAGCTTGTGTTGGGGGGTTGGAAAAGTGGGGCGAGCGTTATGGAGGAGCCCAGCAAGGAGCCCCGAGAAGGCGAACCCCTTTCCCCCTCCGTCCTCCTGGGGTTGTGGGGGAAGCCCCCAGACCCCTTCTTAGCCCTCCAATCCCAGGGAAGCAGGAGAGTCAGAGTCCAGGCACTGCCCATTCCTTGCCAGGCACTGGCTCCTCCCCCTCCTCCCCGTCCTGAACCTCCCCTCCCCCAGAGGGGGCTGTTCTTCAGGGTGGGGGTGGACATGACTCTGGAAGGCACCTGGGAAGCGGGCAGGAGGCGAGCCCCGACACAACTTCCCAGAGAGGCTCTCCCTGGGCCTCGCGGAGGCTACAAGCCCTACAGTTGGCTTTGAACTCGGGTCTCCCCGCCTCCCAGTCCAGTGCTCTGGCCACAGCTCTCCCCGCTTGGCCCCAGGCTGGGGAGGAGAGAAGCAGCCTGGAGCCCCCGCGTGCCCCCAGGGAAGGCCCCCCCAGGCTCCATGGGGGACCTGGGAAGGGAGGCGGCCGAGGAAGAAGCAGCCTCACACAGGATGACGCAGGCCAGGGAAGAGGCCCCCGACCCGGAGCCAACACGAGGATGACGGCCTCCCTGCCGCCGTCCGACTCTCTGTCTGGCCCCGAGATCTGTGGTTGTGTGATCCGAGAAGGGGCCGAGGGGCCTGGACGGGTCACTCGGCCTCTGTCAGAGGGGAGGTTCCAGCGGTCTCTAAGGACAGTGGAGAGGGGAGGCCGGCACCCTGCCAGGGGAGCCCATGCCCAGGGCTCCCCAGCATCGCCCCTCACCCCCGGGGCTGCCTGCTTCGGGCTTCGTCCTGGGCACCAAGCCGGGCAGGGGGCGCCCACCTTCTCACAGAAGGGATAGAGCCAGACGTCTTAAAGGAAGCCCAAGTTCGAGTCCTGCCTTTGCATCTCCCCCATCGCCCTCACAGGCTTCCCTTTGGCTCTCTGGACCCTCAGTGCCCACCCCGGGAAAAGGCCGAGCCCGGCGCCGGCTCCCCAGAGACCCCTTATCGGAGGCCCAGCCGAGGAGGGCCTCGACCCTAGACACGGCGCCGGTCAGCGTCCCGGCCGTCCAGCTGGACCAGGGTCAGGCCTCTGGGGCCTCTTCAGGGGAAGGCCATAGAACCCGGGGCCGCCTTGCTGCTCCGTCCCCTGGGCACAGCCACCCCCTGGCCCCGCCGTGGGACCTCCCCGAGGAAGGCCGTCCCCCCTCAGCCAGGGGCTCTCGGCCTGGATGAAGCCGGACACCCCGACTCTGTGACTCTCCGCTGGGCCCCGGCCTCCCCAGCCTTCACCTCTTGGCAGAGACGGGTTCACTTGCGGGGGGGGGCCCGGGTGGCCTCGTGGCACCCCACCAATGCCTTTCCCGAGCAATGGGGCTGCCCTGAGCCTGGCCGGCCCAAGCCTGAGCCGCCCCGTTTTACTTTGGTCCATTCCGTGCATGGGCAGAGTTTGACCCACCCCGGCCGGCCGAGGGGCTGCTTCGGGGGCCAGAACAGCCTCTGCAGAGGATGGGGGGGTCGGGGGGAGGAGGCAGGGGGTTGTGGTAGTGCCATGTGTGGGTGTCTGTGTGTCTGTATGTCCGTCTGTCTGTCTGTGTGGGTGTCTGTGGGTCTCTGTGGGTGTCCATGCGGGTGCCTGCCCGTGTCTGTGGGGGTCTGTGTGTCTGTCTGTGCGGGTGCCCCGTGCCAGCAGGGGCTGCCCTTCCCCCTTGGGGGTGCCGCCTCCCTGCCAGGCCGGCGCTCTGTCCCGGAGGCGTGGGGGCGCACACGCGTGTGCTTGGGGTGTGCGTGCTTGTGTGCGTGCGTGTCCGCAGCAGGACCGGACACTAACCAGGGGGCCCCGGTTTTGTCTCCTTCCAGCCTGGACGTGTCTCCTCAGGTAGAATCGGGCCCAGCCGTGCCTGCGCCGCCGCCTCCTCCGGGCAGCCCCCCCTGCTCTCCCCCCGCTCCTCGCATGCTAAGCGCTAACCTGGCACCCGCTGCTGCGCCCCCCGCCCCCCGCGGCCTGGGCCCCACCAACCCGTTCCTCCCCTCCCTGCAGAGCAACCCCTTCTTTGAGGAGCTCGTGGCGGACACGGCCTTAAAGCGCTCCTCACCTGCTCGCTCTCTCCCCAGCGGCTCGCTGGCGGCGGCCCTGCCGCCCTGGGACGACGCCTTCGACGCTGTGGCCGCCGGTGGGCTGCCCCCCCGGGCCGGGAGCTCGGCACCCTCGGGGGCCCCCCGGACGCCGGAGTGTCCAGAAGATCCCAGAGGAGGGGGCGGCGGCCCAACGCCGGACCTCAAGGCGGCCGGAGCCCGGAGTCCCGACAGTGGCCGGAGAGAAGCTTTGGCCGGCGTGGCGTCCCCCATGCCCCGAGGACCCGGCCCTTCCTTGTCGGCCAGCTGGCACTCCCCGAGCTGGGACCCCGAAGTGGGGGGGACCCTCTCTTGGGGTCCTGCCCCTCCCAGTCCCCCAAGAAGAGCAAGCTGCGGAAAGGGGGGATCGCCTGGCCCAGGCGTGTCCGAGGAGCCGGAAGAAGGGGCCGGGGGCGTGCAGAGCCACTTTTCCCCAGAGATGGACGGCATCACCGACATCTGGGCGTCCGAGATGGTCAGCGGCATTCCCGGGCCTGAGAGCCCCCCACCCATCCCAAGGAGAAACTGGGAACGAGAAGGGAGCCTTTGGGGGGCTCCAGACGCCGCTCCCACCTTTGAGGAGCCGGACTCCCCAGGGCTGGACCGTCCAGGAGGCCCGGCCACCAGAGCCTTCGCGCTGCTCCCCGAGGAGCTGAGGCCCGGGAGCCCCCCGCCCAAGCCTCCCCGTCTCTTCACACCTTCCAATTCTCAGAGTGAAGACCAAGAAGGGGGGCCCCCAGTGTGCCCCGAAGATGCCTTTCTGAGCCTCCCGGACCTCAGCTGCTGGGAGGAGTCGCCGGGGACAGAGTCGGGCCTGGAAGAGCCGGAGATCCATTCCTCTACAGGCTGGTCGGACCAGCGAGCTGCCGAGGGGGCCTTCGTCCCCGAGCCCAGCCCCCCAGCAGCCCCTCCAGACGAGCTGGGCCCCCCGGCGGCCCCTCATTCGGAGCAAGATCTTTTCCAGGCTTGTGATGAGGACGACGCTGGCAGCTTCTCCTCACCTCGTGAGAGTCCGGCCTCCACTTGCCTCCCTGCCCTGCTGCCCTCCGGGGAGGATGCGGCTCCGGACCCAGCCAGCCCAGGCCTCGAGGCCCCCCAGGACCCCTCCCCCG